>NC_038243.2:4445493-4477849 GCF_000004515.6 Glycine max | reverse complement strand
TACCTTTTTCTTCCTTCATCATTAGCCAGATCTTCTCCCAATTATGTTTTCCAGTATCCGATCTGTCTGTTTCTGCCATGTTTTCTCAGATCTGGCCACCTTTGAAACTCAGCTAAACATTCTCCTCTTTTTCAAGCCCCTTCCCCTCCGCCTCCCCCCTCTTTTCTTTCATTCGACCTTTCTCTCTCTACCTAGTTTCTCTCTCTATTTAGGGTTTCGTGGCCTATGTTATGTCTCTAATCTCTATGATTTACTTTTATTATGTTAAGTTGGTCCTTGAGTCTTATATGAAGAAGAAGAGAGTGGATCACACCCCTTTTACTTTTATTATTATTAACTATTTTCATTAGTCATTTCACCATTGTCAAACCGTGTTGTGGTCAAATCGAGTCTTAATTTGATTAAATGTGCCATCTGTAACCAGAATGAACATATGTAGTGTCAAGAGCCTTGTAGACTCCGCCCTCTGCCCTCTCTTTATTGGATTTTTGTGCTTCAAGTGGTCAAAAACTTGTTTCTTAATTAATTCCCCTTTATTATAAGAAACCAATCAAGGTCTTTAATGTGATTTGTTACATAAATTGATGATCCTTGAATCTGTTCTTGTTATTATGGGTAGCATTTAGCTTCCTTCTATGGCTGGATTTAGTAATGTCACACAGATCTATACTTTTTTCTGTTTGCTTTGTCATTCGTTTTCAGTTCAATTTGTTACTAAAATGGGTAGATCTGAGCAGTGATGATACAGAATAGAATCAGTTTTTCTTGTGGGTGCTGCTGAACAGTGTAAGTTTTTCAATGGACAGCTTTAATGTTTCCCTGGCTTTGATATCCCACATTTGATAACTGAAACCCTAATTTCCTGCACAATCAAACAAACAATGTACAAGGTGCTTCTTTTTCTACTGTTTAAGTTTCGATGTTAATTAATTTATGGGCAGAGAAGAAACAAAAAAACTCTATCATCGATAGCTACAGTTCTTCAAGGATAAGGTAATTATTTTTTTCGTTAAGGATAATGAATCTTGATCATGAGTTCAGGAAACATTACAATTGTGCGTTTTAGCCCTCTCACTAATCATAGAAGCAGCAAAAGAATGTGAATGCTTCGTTAGGAAGCAAAGATTTTAATGCAGGTGGTGAATGTTTGAGCAACTGGGCATTGTCCCAACCGGCCTCACTGCAGTGTAGTAAGCTTTTAGTTTGTTTTTGTTATTATTATATGCTTAATAATTTGCAATGATGGGACTCAATGATTAATTAATTAACAAACGAATTTTGTTGGAGTCTTTTTATTTAACATTTTTTTGTTGCCTTGTTTTCTTCATTAGCACGGGGATGTGGAAGAGACTACAGCTTCATATTAAGTTTGATTCAGAATAGAAGACAAAAAGGGTCTGCACATAGCTAGGGGCATTGGGGAACACGAATGACATGATCGATATCACAGCGCTCAATGCTCATACAGCACTACTTTTCTTTATCACCATTCTTGTTCACGTATTCATATTACTTGCACCCAAATTCACTTTATTATTTTCAACGCAACCCATGTATCCATTCCAAACTATCTTACTATAATATGGTCATAAAAAAAACTATGCTTGTAACAAAATACAAATTATGACCTCGTGAATTGTCATAAAATACAAAAGACCATACTATGCTTGTAATACATTGTCCTTTTTTTTTATCAAATTTCTCGGGGTAAAAGCTTTCATTTTGACTATGCATGATCTCACTCTGTACCTTTGCTTGCTTTTTGTGTGTGCAGAATTCTCAGGCATAAAAAGTTGTGAAATTCAACTTGATCTTAATTAATGTGATGGTTTTTGTGATTAAAGGGATTGATTGTAGTAATTATACTTTATGAATATGTGAATGCTGTCTTATAAAGAATTGCTTTTGGGAAATTGGAACTTTTTGACCTTTTGTAAAGTAGTATAAAGTTGAAGCCCTTGGGGGGGTTTGCCTTGTGTTTTCCCGATGCATGAAATGCTTCAGAGGGAGAAAGAGAAACTGCTGGGTCATGCTTGTTGAATTCCCATACAGCTTTTATGGTCACAGATAACTTTTCCACGAATAATTGGAGAGCGAATAAAACTAAGTAACCCCAAAAAACTTTTTGGAGTCTTTGTACTACTATTTGGATAGGAATTGTTGAGGACCTCTCGTAGTCTTTCCATGCATATATATACATACATAGATTAATTAGGTGTACCATCTAATGAAGTGATTGCCCACAGGTAGGGTATAGCAGAATTAGACCCCTTTGACACATTCTAGTGGGATCCAGAGGCGACTTTGGATGTTCCTTTTTCTTCCTATGGGACCCATTCATCCGTCTAAGTAGGAAACAAACATGTGCTATTGCTAGCTCTATGTGTTAACAACCATTTTTTAACAAGTTTAATAGCTATACAAGGTTAATATTGTACAAAAATTATACTCTCAACTGATAAAAAAATCATTATTAGTATGAATTTTATGCTGATTATTGTAAAAGTATAGTTAATTATATGCGATTGAATGAGTATAAAAACTGTTTCTCTTTTTTAATTCCTTAATGGTAGATTGGTAGTACTAATTAATTAATGGAGAATTGTGGTTAAAGTGTAAAAATATCCAATTCTCATCTAATGACTCATGAGAAAACTGCATTTTGTATGTTGCTAAGTAAGGCCTGGCCCGTTAGGTTTAAATACCAAAAAGAAAAGAAAAATAAAATGTTTTTTCTATAACACTACTACCATGGTGTCCTGGAATTACTAAGAAGGGACCCAATTAAGCAGGGCAATCCATTATCAGAGATCCGGGATCAGCTCTTTGCTGACAAACAACAGTATTTTTTTTTCTTTCACAGTAGGTAATTATGGTGTGAAATGAAATTATATATCACATGTGGACAAATTTGGTTTGCAAACCAAAACAAAATTGTTTAAAGATAAGAAAAGCACTAATTAACTTTCATAGGTTTTTTTCCTTCTAGGAATCGAAGACAGATAGATTCCACTTTCATAGGTTTCAAGTGTTCATAACTCAATTAAGTCAATGAATATGAAAAGATCAAATCAAAATTTCTTATCATTGGTTCTTTCATTTTTTTAATAATATCGATTGATTGGTTTTTTTTATAAAAAAAAGATAAAATAAAATATTAATAATAGTGTAAGTTCCAGTGAAAAAAAAAAGAATAGAGTAAGTTGAGTAAATATAAAAGCACAAGAGGTTACAATATATATAAAAGAGTTAATCCCAAATTCTTCCACAACAAAATGACCGTGGGCTAAAGCAAATTCACCCCAAACCCACGCCGATGCTCCATAACCCAATAGGTAGGGGCCTAAAATAACCAAGTGCCCAAATACAAACAGCCACAGTAAATTAATGTGTGGTGTATAAAATCCAAATAACTACATTTGATTTTTTTTTTTTACGCATAAGATTGGTACAAAATATTCATTAATTTTAGTAATGATTAATCTTCATCAAAAAATAATTACTTTTAGAATGATTTATCCCCTCAATTATATTTTTTCTATCTAAAAGGCTCAAACTTGAGACCTTAAAGGAAAATCAAACTCAGTATCTATAAGATTATTTTGGTTATTGTGTTTGTATTTGTATTCAATTAAAACTTAATTTAAATAATTATTTTTTATCTTTTTAACTTTTAATTAGGTGTCAACAATGGAAATGACAACTATAATTAAGGTGATGGTGATAGTGGAATGACAATGATCATAACAATAGCAATGGTAACAATGGTCATGAAGATGGTGGTATCGAAAATTACAAAAATAATAATGAGTTAATGAGTGACAAGATACTTTAAGATGTGATAATTGAAATCTTCTAAAGATTTGACTTTGGGAAAGTGAACCTTTTAAAGATTTGTTAATTATAAGGTTTTAATTTGAATTCTTAAGTATTAAAATCAAAATTTTTTATTTTAATCTAACAGTTAAGATTAATAATTTTCATTTTTGCATAGGATAAACATATTTATAGTAGTTGTTCTCTCTATATAAAGGGATGTATATAAATATCTAAGTTATTGTGATTATTTTTATCATTTGTAATTTTTTAAACTAATATTTAGCTTGTGAAATGAACAAGATAAATAGATAAATAAATACTGTTAATATATATAAATTATATTATACTATAAATTGTTAAAAAAAATATTTTATTATTTTTAAACATATAAATTATATTTTAGATTTATGATGAATAATTTATACAGTAATATAAATTTATATTTAACAATTTAGAGATAAAAATATTAAAATTCAATTGAAAAATAAAAAATAAAATGATAGATTGAATGGGATAAACAATCAACAAAATTTAATTTTGAGAATAGGGATGAAAATGAATATTTAATTTTGAGAGTAGGGATGAAAATGAATGGGTCTTAATAAGATACTATAGTATATATCTAATCTCATATCCACACCAAACCTAGACCTGCGTGGATAGTAACGGTAATATTTGTGCCATTTCTCATTAGATATCTAAATGTTCATACATGTATCTATTATCCGCAACTTAATTAACTATGAAAAATTGATAAATAAAATATTAATTAAAAATACAACAGTAATAAATTAAAATCCCATTGAAAATCTTTTATGGAACATGATCATAAAACATCACAAAAATTAAAATCTTATCCAAAGATCTTTTACAAAACATAACAATGATAATCATAAACCACCAATAGAGAAAATTGGGGAAATAACCAAATGAGGAACGCAATTTTTTTAATTAAAATCCAATTCAAAGACCTTTGTAAAACATAATAAATAAGGGAAATTAAGAAAAGAAACAAATAAAAAAGATGATATTTTTTTAACTAAAGTATATGTAATTTTTAATATATTTTAACCAATTAAAAAATTTATATAAAGAATTGTTTTACAAGGTGTGTTGTTAACACTTTTCTAATTGTGCTTATCTATAACAATAACATTCCAGAATATTAAAAACAAAAGACAACTGCGATGAAATGTAAATCCTTGCAAATATCAAAACACGTTAATCGAACCTCTATCGTTGCTCAGTACATTTATATATTTACCTTTTTTTATATAATCAAATACTACTATTACCTTCTCCATTTTGCATCGAGTATGTTCGATGCACATAGAGGTCATCACATCTTCTAGTCTGAGTAGAGTTACTTACGATGATGACATTTTTTTGTAACACTTGAATCAGTCTCATATGCAAAGAAATAAATATTACTTGTGCTTAATTGGATAAATAATACGTATATAATTGGACTTTAGTATTATGGGTTGATTTAAGGATCTTAGATGGTTTTTGTTTTTAATGAAAACACAATGTGTGCAACAGTTATAATTACACGTACGCCATTTTTATTGATGAACTATTACGCTTGTTATATTTTCATGGCGCACTAAATTACTTTTTTTTGTTTATGAACTACAACACTCGAATCTTGTCATTGATTTAGAGCTCAAATAATCAAGTGGACTTAGGATGTAAGAATTAAGAAACATGGTATATATAAGTATTGGTATATTAAATTAAATGGGTTTTGTGATCCTGAATTCCTGATCCAACAAGTGTTTTTTTGCAGTCTATGAGAGGGTGGTTTAGCCACTACTTAGAGGTCAGTCATTTTTTTAATTTTGGCTGGTTTACGATGGGGAAGGCCCATAAAGAACATTAATACTCAAGTCAACAACAATTTTCAACATAGTACAATAAGTATAGGATCTAACATAACATAGGCCCAAATACCTATCTATTTATAGGTATGCCCTTGGAGACTAAGTTGCACCTCCCTCTTGAAAATTTTCTGACTATCTAACCAAAACGATCATCAAACATTAGAGGTAACTTAACGTGAGGAGGGAGGTGGGAGTGTCAGCCCCCACTAGTGGTGAAATTAAAGAGAGTACTTAGTATGTTCCACTTTAAGCTCAAAATTACTTAACTTAAATATAAGTTGGTAAATATATTTTTTTATATTAAAAGTGACATCATATTTTGTTAATTATTTTTTTTTGTCTTTATAATTAAAATTAAAGTTCAACTTTTTTATGTATTGTTAGTGTAAATATTTTACACTATCAACTAATCACAATTATTGATAATTTTTGTTAAAATTTTGACATTGACTAAATTATATAAACAAAAAAATTGTATATAAGTGAGAAAAATTTTCATCTAGAGTTGGTTTTTGAAATTAAAAAAAAAAACAGAAACTTCCAATTTAATCCTATAAATTTTATGTTTAGATCAATATGTAAAAGATAATTCTCACATTTTAATTCTAAATTCTTTTAAATAAATATTATAAAAATTAAAATAGTTATTATATAAAATGAGTTGGGATAAAATTCTATATAAATTATTTACTCTATATGTAATTTACGGAATACTGATTTTAACTTTAAGAAAAAATGAACACCATGTATCATTATGAAATTTAAAAGTAGAAGACTTTTGTAGCTAGGCCACAATCCATGACGGCAGTCCCTCCCCCACTTGTAAAGAAAATAGGAGCTCAAAGTCCGAGTCATTCATATTTATCATTAAATAACCGACTTAATCAATTTGGCAATGGAGTGTTCCACCTCACCTGATTCCCTTCTATGAATGATGCGTTTTTTGCCGCCATATACGCCAATAATGACCCATTTTTCTCACATTGCAACATTTTGAGTTGATTTCTATGCACTGCTTGCAAATATAAAACCCCATAAACAATCATAGTTTTTCACGAATACACTTAGGTAGGAATCCAGCACAAACTTTTTGTCTTCTGATGTTGGAGAGTGAAGAAAACTACAACTTGGAATTAGAAGTTCCGGTCACAAATCGTCCCTACCCCCACCATCATCATAGAAAGAAAGTGTTAGCCAAAGATATACCAAAAGGGTTTTTGCCAATCAAGGTAGGGCAAGGTGAAGAGCAACAAATAATTGTGATGCCTATTATGTACCTCAACCACCCTTTGTTTTCTCAGCTACTCAAGGAGGCAGAGGAAGAGTATGGTTTTGATCAACAAGGAACCATAATTATCCCTTGCCATGTGAAAGACTTTAGGTACGTTCAAGGCCTCATTGATAAGGAGAAGTGCTCCGAACACCAACACCAACACCATGTCATAAGCTGTTTTAGGCCTTCACATTAACAATATCTCTCACTCACACACATTCACAACATACACACACATATGTATGTTTCTTCTTTGTGGATATGGCCAAGTGATATATAGTTAACTATTGTCAATCCATACATGAGCTAAGATTGGGAACGATGATAATTATGAAGTTTCTTGCGTGCATTTGTAATTTATTTTTTTCCAATTTGTATTAGCAAATGTAATATGGAAAGGGAAAGAATAAAAACTGATTTCTTTTTTTATCTTGTTTTCCCCGTATCCCTCTCCACCCTCTCTGGTGAAGATGAATTTAATGGGAATATGTTGTTTTCTGCGAGGGTAAAACAGTCACTATATATAATTTATTTTTCATTAATTGTGGACTAGCTGAAGATTACAACCGGTCTAGTGATAGATAATTTGAACAAGCTCTTTAAGTTCAAATCGATTATTGTCACACTTTAGCACAATTAGCTTTGGTTTTGAAGGAAATATACTGGATTGAAGAAACTCCTCCCCAACTGGTTTCCATTTTATGTAATGATGTAAGGCTGTTGCCTGTTGTTGATTGAATGATAGAAGTTTTTCATATAAAAAAATGAAAAATATCTTTCTTCTGTGTGAAGTTTCTTTTTTGGTCAGCAAAGAAAAATCACATATATATATATATATACAAAGTCAAGCCACACCACAATACAAAAACCTTCCCCAGCAAAAAGTTACAGATCATTTATGATGAAGGCTCATATAAATGAAAAATAACCCACTGAGAACCAAAGCAACTATAATTATACACTCACTGTGTCCACCTCACTGATCCTTAACATAGAATGTAATGAAAAAACTGCAACAGCTATAGAGAAAAAACATAGAATGTAGAACCACCCAAACAATACCTTAAATACAAGTGTGAATTTCTTCTGCGGGAAGTAATTGGATAATATCAAATAAAGAACCTTGAGAAAAATAAAGGTTCAGCCATAATTGCTATATAATGTTCCTATTTGTGCATCTCATAAATCATTCAAGCATATGGCTCCTATTACGGATTATTAAAGATTAGATGAAACGTTAACGTCTGAATATTTGAATTTGCTTGGAATAGAAGTGAAATTGAAGTAATAAAAAGATGTAGATGGAAAACTACTACACACGTGCACAACGGATTTTAATTATACACCATTAACGTTCGTACTAGATGTACAAATTTCATCATTAAAAACCTGGTGTAAAATTTTTCTTACTAGATGGAAATTAAACTACTAGACACGTTTTTTTTTATAAAATTCAAAAGTAAATTGTAATGTATGAAAATTCAAGGAATAAAAATAAGATTCAATGAAAACAAAAAAGATAAGCATGACCTACAAAAAGTTGGTGACTTTTAATAAATTTTAAATCAAGAAAAATAATTATTAAATGATAAGCATGACCTACAAAAAGTTGATGACTTTTAATAAATTTAACTAAATCATGAAAAGAGTTTAAAAAGAAAGTATCAAATAGAGAGTCACTAACATTCCTAAAAAAATATAAGTGAAAAAAAATAATTTGGGTCACGTTCCGGGGTGTTTTTCGTTTTCAGTTTTAATTTTTTTTTGTTTTTAGTTTTTAATAAGTTTTGTAAATTAAAAATAGATAAAATAAGTCAATTATTTTATGTATCTTACCTAGTTATGAAATAATGGTGGTAGGTCGTAATAGCGATGATGACGGTAAAAGTGATGAGAATCAAAGTTGTAGTTATGAGAGTGGTGGTGATGATAATGAAAATAAAATAGTGATGACAATAATAATATTAATGATGATGATATAATGGTAATAATAATGAGAATGACATTATAGTACTAGTAGTGACATAATTAATAGCAACAATAGTGATAATAATGTGGATGGAATAATAGCATTGAACCGAAATAGTGGCTAAGATTGTTAATCAATCTCATGAAATCGTTACTAACATTATATATTTCTAATGAAAATCTAAACACGCTAAGAACTTGGTGAAATTTTTTTTAACGAAAGCTAAGATTTATTATTTTAGACAACTAAAAGTGGAGTCCACATATATTGTACAAGCTTGATAATTTGATTGCTTGATTAATTAATCTACTATCTAATTAAACGCAGTCCATCTGTAGACAAGTAGGATGATCATAAATCAAAATTATATTTGGAAGGAAATTAAAATGATACAAATTAAACTAGTCACAAGAATTAAGATATCGATAGATATTTTAAAAAAAGAAGAAGAAGATATCAATAGATACTTTATATTCAAGAAGCTTCTCGGTAATGAGTATTTTGTAACAATTGGGCACAACTGAATTCTTTTTTATTTTTCCTTACAAAAATTATTATTTTTAATTTAATTGAAATATACTAGAAGTATAAGAAAAAATATTGTCACTTAATCATCAACTAACATAACTATTTTATTTATTTATTATAATAATTTTAAAAATCATATTTTAAGTAATTTTCACTTGGTTGATAATTTGTAAATTTTTATATTAGTATCGAATAAAAATTCTGTTTTGTGAGAAATGAAAATTTTTAATGGAAAAACAAGTGACTAATCTTTTACAGAAAAGTAAAATTTAAAAATAATTTCAATTGTTAAATAAATTAGAAAAGTTAGCTTCTCAAATAGTATATAATCTGATTTCTTAAACTTATTCAAATTCTTAATATACTTTCAAAATGATTACGTATTGTGTGAAAATGTTTTTCTAATTATTTTTCTTGCCCCTGGGAATGGAATTGATAACAGTATTGCAGCCCAACGTTGAAAATGAAATGGAACTCAAAATTAATCTAGCAGAAGAGATTTGGGCCCATGAGGCATAAGCATGCGAAGGAAACACCAAACTAAGGAAAATGACTTATTTGTCATATAAACTGTCTAAGATTTTAATTAAAATTAAATTATATTCCCTAAACCAAAGTAGTATTATATATATATATATATATATATATATATATATATATATATATATATATATTATTTTATGAATAAAATATATTAATTTGTGAAAAACAGAAACCACAGAATGAGATGGATATTTTTGGAAAGAAGAAAGTACAAACACTGTAAGCTTCCGTATAATCACTGTGGACGGGTCTGGCCACAAAAAGATACAACGTTGACACTTTTGACATGTTCAAGACCTGCTGATGCTATTGGTTGTGTTTTGTGTTTTGTGTTTGTGCCTTCCTATTTTCCCCATCCACCTAGCTGTCACCACCGCAGCCCTCACCTCCATCCACGTGTCCTCCCTTGCCCCACTCACTCTCCACATGTCTTCCTTCCCCCTTCATCTCAATGTGTATAAAAAATCCTAGTGTTCTAAACTTTGGAAGCAAAGATTATTATTATTATTATTATTGTTTTGTGTTAGTTTTTATTTTATTTTTATTATTTTACATATTGTTGCTTTCACTGTAAAAAAGGGCATATTATATATGCTTCACACAAAATTGAAAACATAAAGTGAGCCGCTTCATTATTTAAAGTTTTTTTAGAGACATTATCTTAAGTTATTAACTGTATCAAACTAAAAAATAATGTGTATTCAAACAAGACAAGACTACACATCTCATAAAAAAATTAAAGCATGTATGCCATGATGAGAGTGGGGATAATTAAGTTATAGTTACATTATGATTTTTTAATGTTTTATTAGTTAATATTATTTGTTAATTTTTTGTTAAAATATTAGTGAGAGATTCAAATTCAGGTATTTCCTCCTTCTTTCTTTAATCCATACATTTATATTTATAATCATTAAATTAACCTTATAACTCCTTACATTAACAATTTGTATGAATAATTTTTTTTACTTAAAATAATCTTACTTAATTTGATTTAAATTAAATAATTGTCCAATGTAATGTTTGAACATTGGGTCTTAAAAAAATAAAATACTAAAGTGGTCCTTTTTTGTTTTAATTTGTAATTTATGTAATTTTTAACTGAATAATGAGCGTATAATAAAGTTGAATAACCAATGAGAAATATAGTCATTAGTTAGCAACTCATGGAGAAAGTTATTAAGAAGTGTCTAGGGGATCCGTTTCCGCATATATTAAAATTTTTAGAATACAAAATAAGGAAATCACTATTAGTTAACAATAAAAGTCGTCTATACTTCCTTTTAAAACATTATAAAAAAAAGTCGTCTATAGAAAAAAAGTCGTCTTCCTCTACACCCACAGAAAAAAAGTTCCCTGCTTGTTCTTTTCTGCTTTTTATATTGTGTACGTAATGCTTAACAATTAGAGGGGAAAAAACGTTAACAGAATTTGCCTCTATTCCATTGTTAGATAATATATACTATAAAAATATTTGTTAACAAGTTGAGTATAACCATTATTGATATTATTAAAATGAGATCAATAGCAACATATTCTTTAAAATATTTCTTTGTACACACTTTTTTTATTGATTAAAATATATTGAAAAATTACAAAATTAGAAAAGAGGTCATTAAAAAAATATGCATCCATAAAATTTTATCATTTTCAATAAATTTTAACTAATGAAAAAAAGTATAAACAAAAAGACTTTGTTAGAGAATATGACCCAAACATTTCTCTTGTTAGACTACATGTGTGAGAGCAAATATCTGTAAAAATGAAAAAATTAAATATCATTAAGAAAAATACCCATAAGCATGAATTTTAAAATTTTGAATTAAAATATAATATTAGACTTATTTGTATGATTTATTCATAATTTATTAATGTAAATCTTTAATGCTATTCAACCCATATATGTATAACAAATTAATAAGCTTCAAGTAGTAGATATATCTATATTTGATATTATTAAAAAAATCTATATTTAATATTGTGTACGTAATGCTAAACAATTAGAAAAAAATGTTAACATAATTTGTCTCTATTCACTTGTCAAACTATGTATACTATAAAAAAAGACACTTGTTAACAATTTGAGTATTACTTTTATTGATATTTGTAACATCAATAAGTTTTAAGTAGTAGATATATAAGATATATCTTATAATTATTTCATATGATAAAAATTGACATGACGAAAATAAAATTAAAAATAACGAGATTTAAATAAGTATTTATCTTTATAATAACATTAAAAACATTGAAACTATATGTAAGTATATGCTTTCATATTTTTTTATTATTTGGAGTGTTGTTGTTTACGGTAGCCCGTATCTTTTATAATTTTACTATATTTTAATTTTCACACATAATCAGGGTAAGGATATATAAATTGTTCACAGAATTTGTTTGTAAAAATAATTTAATTAGAATGCACTGTTAACGCAATGATTTTATATATTACCAGTCATTCACAATTTGACATTCTAAAAGAATGATAAATTTATTACCTTTATACTCAGTATTTTAAAAGTCATACATATAGTTATTTTAATCAGTTAATAATAAAAAACCTTTATATACGGGAAGTATATGTTTCCATTTAATATCAATTTTTTAGTACTATTTCTAAATTCTTATTTAAATCTTTATTTTCGTCTTGTAATTTTTTTACACATTGTTTTTTCATATAAAATAAGATATATTTTTTTATATCTACTATTCAACTTTGTTTGTTTTAGATAATATCAATGAAGGATACCCTTAAATTGTTAAAAAAGACATTTCATATAGTATATTATCTCCCTATTTAGTCCCTTAGTTTTATAAATCTCTTTATAAATTATTCATACAAAATTGGTCTTTTGAATGGTTTAGTAACTGGTACTAGAGATCTTGATAAATCTCGCACTTCTTTTTCATCACAAGTTTTTCACTCACTTGGAATCTAGAGAAAAATCACTCTTTGTCTCTCTTTCACTTCCGGGGTTGTTCAACTTGGGAAAATAACTCATGAATCCCAACCCGGGTCTGAAATTTTCAGATCTCTTACTTTAACAAGTTCTGTAATAACCTTTTTTTTTTTTTTCTTTTTTTGCTTCCCCATGCAGTATTATGTGTATACGACTGCTTAAGTGACCTATGTATGACAATGATATTTTTGTTTGAAATTTGAAATACAACTTTTCCCGTAATAAAAATTGGCTGAATTTATAAAGAGATTTATAAAACTGGGGGACCAAATGTACGAATTAAATTATAAAGGGACCAAAATCGAAATTGGAGTAAAACTAGGGGACCAAAAGTACAATTTTACCTATAAAAAATGAGACCTTTACATAGAACCATTTGGACGTTGACACATGGTATTGACATGTGACAATCACACGTGACATTGACATGTGACGGTCAACGTCTGAGGTTAACGGTCAACGTCTAAATCGGGCTTCCAGGACCAATTTTACAGGAATTTATAAAATTGGGGGATCAAATTTGTGAATTAAATTATAGAGAGACCAAGTCCGAAATTGAAGATAAACTGGAGGACCAAAAATATAATTTTGCATATATATATCATAAAATTATGCATATCAGTTTCTTAAAGTGCTCAATATACATTTATTTCTGCTGGTTCAATGAATCACGTGAGGGTTTCGAATTAAGCAAGGATTTTCCATTCATAACCTGTACTTGAATTGAAAGACATTTCGTATACTTTGTTTTGTTGTTAAATTTACCGATCTTCTAAAATTCCATTGCATTATCACTATCTAAACTTTGTTAAGGATACATTATACTTTTCGTCATTTATCTTAATGTTGATTTTGATTCTTTATCTTTTTAAAAAATTACTTTAATTATTTATTTTTAAAATTTTTATTAATTTAGTCCTTTAGAATCATTATTGATTTTGAAACATAATTTTAAATTACTTTTTAACTGATTCAAGATGTAAAATTTATCAAATTAGGTTCACTTACATGAAAATTATATAACCCATATAATGTTTAAACTAAAAAAAATCATAAATATGATAAAAAAAATTATATAATAAGCGACTCCAATTAGCAACTAATAACTATGCAAGTCATATTTATTAATTTATTCATCAAATATAATAAATAAATTATAAATTTAATTTTAATATGTTGTTACTATAAATTTTTTTTTATATTATTCATTAATTGAAAATCATTCTAAATATAAAATTTAAAATAATTATTATAAAAGTAAAAAATTATGATTATATAATAATGTAAAAAATTCTTATAGTATTGGTATGTTTTAATTAAATTCATAAATGATTTAATTTGAACAATTTTTAGAAATATATTTAAAAATGTAAAAATAAATTGAGTCATATTTATTTTTGTTAACTTCATAATAATAGGATAAAAAAAGTCAAATTCAAATACTGTAGTACACAGTTCAAAGGGTTTTAAGGGTCCATATATCTTTATTGTCATAAAAAGTATAGTATCAAAACTTACTTTTTGTAGCAACCTATAAATATCATTTTCCCGTTTCTGTGTATTTATGTGTAATTCAATTCTTAAATGTTAATATTCAGCATTATTCGTAAGACATTTTAAGAGCAAGCAATAAATCCGTTTTGAAAAAACTTAACGATACGTCGTTTTTGTGAGTTCCAGTTTTATGTATAGTTAATGTAAAGAGTTATAAATTATAAAGTATATGTATGATTCCTTATAATTTAATGATAATAACAATATAAATATATCATTTATGTCAATATATTTATATCAAATTCTATTTTTATATAATGCAAAGATCTCGAAATTGAAATTATAAAATATGTAAAATAAAATATAACTCGGAGTAAAAAAAAAATAAAGAGAAAAGTATAGAAAAAGAGAACATAAGAGTTTAAACGGAACAATAATTATGTACATTCTTTCCAAAATGAATAGTGTATTTATAAATAGAAAAGATAATCAGAATGTTATAAAAGATAAAAAAAATATAAAAAATCATAAAAAATAAAAAAAAATATGAACAATCACAAATATATTAATCATAACAAAATATTAATTTTATTAGTTTTTAAACATTCTATACAATACTAAATGAATTTAGATTTTTTTAAATTTGGTCAAAATTATATTTAATTCCTACATTTTAGAAATGATAATTTTAATCATCACAGTTCTTAAATACAGTGAATCTTGTCACTAAACTTTATACTTTGTTTTGATTTGACCATGAATGAGAAAACCACCATATTTCGATCAATGACCAAAACTACCATTTTTGAAATGTAAGATTTTATTTATTTATTTTAAGAATTGAATATAGATATTAAGAATTTATAATAATTGGGGTATTTTATTTGATTATCTTAGTTATATTTTTTTTGAAATGTAAGATTTAAAATTAATTTTGACCAACCTAAGAAAATTAAAATACATTTTACCAAAAATTAATATAACATATGTCATTTATATTTTGAAAAAAAGAGAAAAAAATGTTATGTACTATTTTACATAGTGGTTTAAGGTTATAAGGTTATGTTTAGCAAAATTATCTGAAAATTTTATTGAAAGTTAAAAGTTAAAAAACATAATATTAGGTGAAATTATATATTAAAGTAATTGAAAATATAAAATTATATAAATGATAAAAAATAATAAATTGTATCTAATAAATATTTAAAAATAAAAATAAAATAAATATAAAAAAGAAAAATTAGCATTTAAAAGAAATATATCAGCATTCAATCATAAAAAAAAATCAAAATATATTAATTGTCATCAAGGTGATCAAACTCGAGAGTTTATATAAACTCATGCGAGTTTCATAGACTCGACTCGTAGACTCAATTTGTTGAGTCGTAAAAGTTTATTTTGTATAAAAATAACAACAAAATATTTATAAATTACATACTAATTAAATATTTTAACAATATAATAAAGTAAAATAGTAAATAATAAATTTTGATGTCACAAGAGTGATAGATCATTCCTACTGAGGATTTGATGTTATTAGACAACAAGAATTTTATTGTATTAAAGGTGAAAATTTTTATATTAAAAAATAACACACTAAATGAAAGTATGTGAACATTAAATCAACACAAAATAATATAAAATGATTTACATTTTGATCAAATCTTTTTAAATTGTTGACTCGTTAACATAATAAATTTCGAGAGTATACTAAATTTACTTAAGTCTACTAAAAAGTGTAAGTTTACTTAATAATAAACTCAAAAAGGATAATTAAACTCTTAACCTCATGAGAGTTTATAACCATAATTATCGCATAAAAGAGATTAACCAATGAATCTATTTACCAAATTTACAAGATATGATATGATCATCACAAGTGTCCTTGATGATAGGGCCCAACAAATCAGATTCCAACTAACTTTTCCTATTTTCCCTCTAACTTCTCAGAGTGACACGATTGACCCCAAAAAATGGCGATCATCATCATCCACTCCAATCAAACGGTCTAGACAAGTCCCACTTGTAGTCCTAAACCTAGAGCCCATATTTAGGGAAAAATTGCTCTCTCTCTCTCAGACACACACTCTACTTTTTGTCCTATATATCATCAGTTTCAGGTCTTTGGCATAGCATGAGTACTAGTTTAGTTTCTTATTATCATCATAATCAGTCATGTCCAACAATCCAAGGTCTCTGAATTACTCTTCCCTAACCCGTTCCAACATGGCAACAACAGGCTCAGAACCTTGGTCCTTTTTTCTCATCTTCGTCTTCCTGTGACTTTTTCTTTCTTTCAAACATAAAAAAACAAACTTTTGAGTCTTCCTTTTTTCTTGTTTCCTTTGTCTTTCTTTCTTTCTTGGTGCCAGAAAAAATGGGTATAGGGGAGAAGAGTTCGAGCAAGAGTTTCAATCTGCACCATCGTGAAGTGAAGAATAAGCAGCAAGAGTTCAGAGGGGTCCCAAAAGGGTGCATGGCAATCAAGGTTGGTCAAGGGGAAGAGCAACAAAGGTTCGTGGTGCCTGTGATTTACATCAACCACCCTCTCTTCATGCAGCTTCTGAAAGAGGCAGAGGAAGAGTATGGCTTTGACCAAAAGGGCACCATCACCATCCCTTGCCATGTTGAGGAATTCAGAAACGTTCGTGGCTTGATTGATAGGGACAAGTCCCTTCATCACCACCACCACCACCACCACCATGTTGGGTGCTTTGGCTTCTGAATTCTAGTAAAAAAGTCCAAGGTTTTAGAAACGACAACATCGAGGTTTTCAGAGTCTTGTTCACAATTTCCTATGATATTAAGAATCCCGATGAAACCGCAATCGAAATTTAAAACTTGGATGAAAACCATGAAAGAAAGAATTGATCTTGGGCTAGAAATCACCACCCCTTTAGTTTTTTTTGAAGGATTTTCTCATGTAAATTCCTAGATTTTAGACTTTTTTTAGTGTTTGGTTTATGTGAAAAGGAAAAAAGCCTTCTTAGGTAGGTGATGGCGAGGACAGCTGAACAGAATGTTGCTTCTTCCAATTGTATTTACTTTTTTATTTCTATATTATTAGGAATCGTAATGGAAAAAAGAGATGCTATTCTTTTCTTTTTCATTTCTTTTCGTGAAGATTTTTTCACGCGCTGGAATAATGGGTACACCACTCTTTCGGAAAAGAGAGAAGAATTGGAAAAGAACGGTAAGTAGGGCCGAAATTTTGTTTCTTTTCCTTTCTTTCGAGTCACTGAATTCTCCCTAATCAAATTGGTATCTCTATCTCACTGTAATAGATGGGGTAATGTTCTAATTAATTATTAAGTTCTTCAATTATGATTACAAAAAATATCTGTTACTGTAACTGATGGGGTTTTTGAATTGGGGTTACATGCCTAATTATGTTCTGATTATTGAAATTCTGAAAAGTTGAGTCATGTAATCAGATTTGTGTAGGCTTATATCCTCAATGATGGTCTAATCAATTGTGAACTTTTGCACGGTAATTCATTCCAAATTCCAATTAATTTTTTTTTATAAAAAAAATCTTATATGTGTGTATGTTGTCACTGAACAAGGATATGGGCCAGAAAGGGAAAATGAGGTTTGCAAGGAACAAAGCAATGAAGTGGGTGTGTGGACCATTTCTGTGTCTGAAATCAGAAATAAACTGAATCACTGAGATCAGTCTAGGAATGAGTGAGAGGAGCAGAGTCTCATGAGATTGATTTTCCTTGTCTTTTTTTCACATTTTTTTCTTGGAAGACAATTCAATTGGAAACACGATTAGATAATAAATATATTTTCCTTCCTATTTCTCACAATAGAGAATGCACACTGTTGGTGTTTGTTTGGATCATGACATTGAATAAGGGTAGGTGAAGGTGAAGGACAAACTACCGTGCAGATAGAAGGTGTCAGTGGGTGGGTGCATGACTTCCACGTTCACAAAGGGTCTAGTGTTATTTTATGTGCATCATCATCATCCAAGGGGCACACATTTAATTCAATCCAAGTGCTACCTTTGTAGTTTGTACCCCTTGGTGGATTTGAAACTTAAAACAAATTAAAAAGATCCAAACAGGGAACAGATTTTTCGGATGGTATTTGTTTTATTTTATCTGAGGTAATGGTTCAGGAATATCGAAGTTTTTTAGTTTTTTCACTATCATCTTTGGTTGCTATACCGTGTGGTTTTCTATATGATGTAGTGATTGACTAATTCTATCATATAGAAGAATACAAGGACAACATCAACCCCACACAAAGAGCTCGGTCCACTATGTTCCCCATGGCCTTCAATTTTTGAATTACTGAAAGCAATTGCAGCATGATTTTTTCTTTCTCTGGCCACAAGGTTAAAAAGAATCACATCAGGAGATGGAAAATCATAAATCAAGTGCATTAATTGGACTTGCAATACGTTTTTGTTTGCATTTAATTGAAAACAAATAGAACTCTTTAGAGAGATTTGCATGGACCAGATAAAAAATAATAATTTTAAGGAGAACATTAATTAATAACTTATATTTTTTATCAGTTATAAATGACTTATATTTAATGTTATTTGTACTGGAGAAATATTAGTAACGGGTTGTTTTGAATACACTATTATTTGAGTTTGAATTTTTTTAAAAATATCTTAAATTTCAGTCTCTCTTATAAAAAATATGATTAAAAAATATGATTGACGTGAAAGACTTACTAGAAGTAAATAACCATATTATTTAACAAATATTAATTATTCACAATTTTTTTGAATATATATTATCTATTATTAGTTAAAATTTAATAAAAATAATAAATTTTAACGATTTCACGTCTTATTTAATAATTTAATCTCTTTTAATTTTGTAAATTTTAATAAATTTTAATCGGAGAGTGTTTTAAAAAATAAATGAGTTGCTAGCACTCCTCTTTATATAATTAGTTAGAATAAAAAGTTTTTTTTTTATAAAAATGGTATTAATCTATTTTTAGTTTTTTAATATTATTTTTAATTTCAATAGTATTTTTTTAATAAAAACTTGTATTTAATGATTTTTTAAGATACTTATATTTTAAAAAGTAAATTTCAGAATTAATAATGGTTAATTGGAAAAATTAATAACGGTGAATTAAAAATTGAAAGTGGTGGACTTTTTTGGTTAAAATAGTTATGAATTTTGTAATCTCCACCACTTTAAATGTCGGATATGTTCCTTTTTTTTTTTGGGGTGAATGTCAGATACTTTCCCAATTGCATTATCATAGAACTTTCTTATAAGCTGCTCCATCCTTACAATAATTATTCAATAATATTATTCGCGTCAAAGGACATAATAGTATCATTGTATCAATGCTTTTTTTTTTTTTTTAATGAGTTTCACATAAACCTACGGTAACGGGTAGCACTTTTCTTCTATGAAAACAAATATATAAATTGGATGTATCATAATAACATATACAATATAACAACATATATAATATAATAATATATTAGTTATATTCCCTTAAAAAACATATTAGTTATATTTACTTATATAATTTAATGTGTTAAACTCAAATGTCATTTTAATAGCTTAATTTTTTAGTTAAATAAAATTTTAAACATATATTAACCTAATTTATTTAATAAACAAACCATGTAATAAAATTTAATGCAGGTCAAGCCATAACACTCTCAACCGATAGTCTAAATTATTCATATCCCATCCCTACTAGACATGTGGATGCATAGTTCTTCACATATAGGTGTTTTTTATAGGCTTAACCTCTTCATAGATTAAAGAATATAAAAATTGCAATTATTAGCATACCCACGGTGTTGCATTTTTCATCCCTAGCTCTCTTTTAAACTGTGCATGGTTCATCCTTTCATTTATAAAATAGAAACAATTAAGTGCAGAGAGTTAATAATATTAATTTCTTAAATAAATTAATTGATAATGATATAGTGGCAAATAAAAATGTTGAGTTAATATGGTGTTGTTAAATCTAATGCAATGACATGGCACTATTACGAGGGTGAAGGAGGTTATTAATTACTACAAGTCAAAATCTCAGGGGCATTGAGGGCAGTCAAATAGAGAAAAATGCCTTCTCTATCATCTACTCGTACAGAAAAGGAAACATGCGATCAATGATGTCCTTTATAAAATAATACTAACATCTAAGACAGTTCAAGGAAGAACACAATAACATGTTAAGGGGATAAATCCTTAGGCAAAAACATGAAATGAAAGAGCTATGTATATATCTAACACTTGCAAGTTACCTGAAGAAGGCGTGTTGGCAGTTTTGTGTTCTAGGTCAAAGATGGGACAAAATACTCGTGATTATGGTAGGGAATACTGAAGTGGTTACCTTGTGAATGAATTCCAATATCAATTGATTTAACATTGTAAGTTAGGAGTTAATTTCTCAGAAGATTCGATCTATATCAGTACAACCCAACATAATTAACAAATAGAAAATGCTAAATATCACTAGACTGTTTACCATGAAAGTTGAACGAATAACATGTGCAATTTTTTTTAAGAAAATGTTTATTTCTTTTCTTTCACATATTTTTATCTCATTGTATTTTTAGTCAAAATAACTGATTGATTTTTTTTTTTTGACGGGAAATAAGATTATGACATTTCATTACAAATTAAGGAGTAAATATAAGAAGGGATACGATCAAAGATATGATTACAAGGGTTAAATGTTGATACCCTTGCAAGATTGGGAGTGATTTGTTTGTCTCCTCACAAAATTCAACTTAGAGTTTAGAAAGTTAGATAAAATGGGTCTGCACTCATCTAAAATTACATTGAAAGACCCTTAGTTTGTACGGACATGGTTTTGATAACTGTTAGGCAATCATTCTCAAAAATGACATTTTGATAAAGTTGAGATACCCACTGAATTGCTTCCTTCGTTGCCCATGCTTAAGCCTCTAGAGGATTAGGAATGCCACTGTGAAAAGATGTTCTGGATTTGATGTATTTTCATTCATCATCACGTATGCAAAAACTTGTGCCAAAAGCTTGATTTTCATTAAAGATTGCAGCGACTAGATTACATTTGATGAAGCCCGATGGTGGAGGTGTCCATTGATCTAGATGAAGTGGTGAAGATGAAGCTGTGGGATCAATGTGTAGATATCATAAAGGATGACGTGCAAGAAGCCATGCATAGTGCTGTTGCACTGCAAGAGTCACAGAGATTGAGGGAGTGCAATCCGTAGAGTTCCAAACTTTTTCATTCGGCTGTTTCCAGAAGGAGCACATTATAATCGAAAATTTGGGGAGAATATGTTGAGGGAGATGTTGAAGCAGCTCGAAGATGAGCTTGTTGTTCCCTTCTGCTTGGAGAACATGATTTTAGATAAGGTGCCAAAGGTTAACTGCAATCCATGTTTGTCTTGCTCGGTGGCATTCAAAGAATAGGTGTCATTCATTCTCACAATGATGGGAGCAAAAAGAGCAGCCAGGGGGGCAATCAACTCCTTTTTTAAGCACTCTTGACATTATAAATTCCATTTTTGACTATGCTTCCATATTAATTTATCATCCCTCTGCACGTTTAAAAGAGGCAGCTGCAAAATAATTTGAGCAATATCATTAGAAAATAATTATTCAACAAAGGATTTCCTCTATTGGCCAGATTGGTGCTTTATAAGCTCTCCCACTACCAAACTTGCATTATCATTATCAAAGCTAGGAATCAAGTTAAGATTGGTGTTCAACCATGCTTGGCTCCAAACATTGATGGAAGAGCCATTTCCTATCCTCCAAATCAAATCTTGCCTTAGAACAACCAGTGAACCATGGATACTAGGTACGCTAAATGGGACTAGGATTATGCCTAAGTTGAGCTTTCATGATCTCCTCTGATGGGAAATATTTAGCTTTGTAGACCTTGTAAACAATAGTATCTTGATTGGATATCAATTTCCAATCTTGCTTCCAAGCATGACATGATTAAAAGTATGAAGATGTCAGAAACCCATACCTCCAAATTCTTTTTTCATAGTTAATTTCTCCCAACTCATCTAATTAATTCCCCTAATTTTTCCATCCCACCAAAAAGAATTTATCATTTTTTCTAAATCATCTTAAAGAGTTAAAGGAAGCAAAAAAAAATACTCATACAATAAGTTGGAATGGTTGAGCAATAGATTTTATAAGAACCTCTTTACCTACCTTGGAAAGGAAATTAATGGACCGGTGGTTGATGTGATTCCAAAGTCTATCCTTCAAGAAACCAAAAATCCCTTTCTTCCTCTTGCCAATAATTTATGGAAGTTCCAAGTATTTTCCTGAGCCAATGCTTTGGGAAACTCCCAAGTAGGATGAGATATGTTGCCTTTGAGGTTTTGGAGTATTTGAGCTAATTTTTTTTTTTTACTTCTAACAGTTGATAAGTTGATCAGAAGCCTTTCCATAGATGTCAAGAATATTTTTTATTATTGAAGTTTCTCCTCCAATTGTCCTGCAAAATAACAAAATAGTCATCAACAAATAAAAGATGTGAGAGCAGGAGTCCCTGTACACACCTTCACTCTATGTAAGTCATCTCTTCTCTCATTGTGTTTAAGAAGTGAAGAAAGTCCCTTAGTGCATAAAATAAAGAGGTAAGGTGACAATGGGTCACCCTACCTTAACCTTCTCCTTGGTATGATATTTCTCACGGATTCACCATTCACAAGAATAGAGTATTGAACTGTCTATGGGCAAAGTCTCACCCACTGTTAACAGATTGACTAGTGTACCAATTTTATCACAAGTAGTAAAGATTAAAATGAAAGTCCAAGTGTCGAATCCATAGAGACTTTGGTTGTACTTAAGTTATGCAAACTCAATTATTAAACAATGAGAAGAAGTAAAAGAACAAAAGATAAAGAATTGGAAGTGTGAAATTTAAAGTAAGGTAAAGGAAAAGATAATAAGAAAAATAAAGAACAATTTAATGCAAAAAGATAAATCAAAATGTGATGATGTTGGAGTCTAGCATGCCAAAACTACATATAATGTATTGTAGTAGATTTTCTCTAATAAATGAAATTCCTGTTTCCACCCGTATTTACTGAATTACCCTATCTTTGATTTTCCGCATGAAGGACTTAGTTTATTTATCCTTTTTTCCCAAATTTTTTTGCAGAGCTAAAATAAAAAACTGTATTAAGATAAGAGATGCAAAAATTCTCGGGCAAAATAAATGTTAATCTATTTCTAGCAATGAATTTATTCAGATACCTTTCCCCAATACTTTAGAAAATAACTATTTTTCAATGCATTACCTTCTAAACATTATATGGGTGATTAAGTCATAAAAACAGAAAAGCACATAGAAGAATAATAGAAACATAATTACATTAAATAGATAATAGAGAATAATTACATTACAAGAGTTTGGCCTCCAGGCTCCTAACAAAAGGGATTTAGCCTCTCATAGTCATGAGAGACTTTACACACTTCAGGGGCTAATGAAAGAAAATGGTTGGATGTCTAATAACAAAAAAAAGGGGAAATGGCTAAAAGAGATAGGGGTTTCCCCTAAGGGATAGGCCCAGGTTTGGATAGCTTTGAAACTCGGTATTTTTTTTCTTTTGCTTCCTCCTCCTTACATAGGCTCCAGCTACCTTAATTTTCATGTTGACTTTGCACTTAGCACGAGTTTTCGTGCTAAGCACGCATTTGAGCTTCGCTGTGGGCTTTCTGCGCACTAAGCCTGCAGTGCGTGCTAAACCTGTATTGTGCTAAGCCTATAGCGCATGCTAAGTGAGCTGTCTAATTCTTTCAACTTTTCTTTCTTCCAATTTTTGCATCAATTTTTCCTCTAAATACTTGAAATCTTCTTCTTTTGAATTCTGCTAATAAAAAATTCCAAAGATGTTAATTTCTTCATTATTTCCTTAAAACCAATAATATAATAAAGAAATTACATCCATTTATTAGCAAAAATTGATTATCAAATTAGCTCAATTTTCACAGTTATCACCCACCCAATCTATTTTTCATGCAAACCCATATTTCTTAACACATTTAGGAGGTACTGCCAATTAACTCCGTCAAAAATTTTACTAATGTCAATTTTAAGTGTCACCTTACCAATTTTTCCTTTTTGCTTGCTTCTTATGTGATGGATAACTTCAAAGTCCAACATAACATTGTCAAGAATGGATTTGTCTTCAACAAAGGTTGCTTGTTCTTGAGAGATACACTTTGGAAGGATATTTTTAAGACGATTGACAAGGACTTTGGAGATGATTTTGTACAAGACATTACAAAGGGAAGTTTGTTTGAAATCTTTCATATTTGTGAGATTTTTTATTTTTGGGATAAGGACAATGGTTGTAGCATTAATATGAGGAAGCAAATTACCAGATCCAAGCCAGGAAATGCCAGTGTGGAAAATTTCAAGTCTACACAAATGCCAGAATCATTGGAAAAAAATAGGGTTTAGTTCATCACGGTCAGATGATTTATCTAAAAAATAGGGTTTAGTCTACGGAAATGGCTTTTCATGGTAGAATCAAGTTGAATGAGGATGGGAGAGTGATCTGATTTAGATGCAACACCATTAATCAATTTCGAATTTGGAAAAAGATTCATCCAGTCAAGAGTAGCCAATCCCCGGTCTAATTTTTCTTCAACGCTATCATGCTCACCACTTGCTATTAAGCAGTGCTCTTAATTGCATATAAAAAAAAATATTTGATTAAAAATAACAGACACTTTGATAATATAAACTTAAGAAAAATACTCCAATTATTAATTAATTAAGGCATACCCTTGCTGTACCTAAGAAATCACTCCAATTTTATAAAAGAAAGGAACAAAGTTATACAATTATGAAATAAAGAGGTTAATCTCTTATCTCTTTTAAACAGAGGGGATGAAAATAATTAAGTGTAACTTTTTTTGTTACACAATTAAGCACAAATTTTAGTATACTACTTTACAGTCCAAAAGCATGTATGGTGGTTAGTGTTTAACTGTTTATTGCTGTATTGGGAATGCCTAAACCTGGAACCATCAGGATTTAAGAAAGACATTTTCATCATGTAAACCTTTGAAAGGAAAAGAGGGAGTGTGTATAATAAATATGATAAGTATTGGCGATGTGATAAAATAAAACGAAGAGAAAAATAGAAATATAAAATACATAAAATTAAACTGAAAAAACCAAAGTTAAACTAAATTAGTACATAAGTAAAACTCTTCTTTTTCTTGTTATTACTGGCTTAAATAAAACTCTAATCCTCATAAAATATGTGTATTTTTTTGTTTTTATTAATTTATTTGTTTGATTTTTAGTCTCTTCGTTCCACACTATTTTAGTATCTATAAAATTGTAAACTTCTTTTTATATTAATTGTAACATTCTCATTTTAATCTCTGTTATTTAATTATTAGACATGTTCAATTTGATTAATTAAGGACATTTGATGTGAAGGGCTAAAATAAAATAAAATAAGTAGAAATAGAAACAATAATTTTAAGAGAACTAACATGAAAAAATGTATCTAAGCCATATTACTATTTATTTTTTGTTTTTAACAAGTCAACTAGTTGACCTCCTTTTAAATAATGACATGTATAACTATCCAACTAACAGCTCGCCGCTTGGGATATGCATAACAATTTCAGTTGTTGCTCTATATATGTCACACGTTTCATAATAAAATAAACAAAAAAACACACACCTCCAAGCACAGGTGTCAAAATTTGGAATTTCAGATTCTCGATGAGTGATGATGACCTTTGTTTCTGGAATAATGGGTCAGTCAATATTCCCAAACATTCATCGGAAAAAAAAATCAAAATGATGGTTTAAAACCAATGGTTTGTGAAAATTAATAAAAAAAAAAAGCAACATCGTGACACCTTCCTTCCACTTGGTTGGGAAAGGGAAAAGGTGGAAATTAAGGAGTGCATGTCCCTCCACTTCAACTCTTTTATTCTACCTTTGGATTAATTTGCACAAATTTTCAAAGTGGAATACACAAAATTTGTCACAAATTCGGACCACGAGACACATTGAATTATTTTGTCACAAGTGGAAACATATCGCGTAAATCAATCATCACATGCAAGGAAATTCTTTTGGATGCTAAGAGGGAATTTCTTTGACTGCATTGTCAAAGAGAAGCAATTTTCCCTCGTGGAATCATCCATCACTAACCCTTTATCATGATTAAGTGTTCCTTTTTCGTGCTTTTGGCCTTCCTTTTGTTTTCTTCACACATTGGACAAGCCTATTTCTCTAGGGCATCGATTTATATTGCGAATTTTATTTAGCGGTCGATTTTGTTTTGTCCTTTTGAGATTGTGAATTGCGTGGCGCCTCAAGTGCGCAAGTTGATAGATTTTCCTGACGACGGTTTATTATTTTTTTATGAACAGGATCCTCCAATTTTTAGAAATTAATTAAGGGCAAGTTATTATAGATTAAAAGAAAGTAATTCTTATGTAAAATAAATTTAATTTTTTCAGATTTTTAGGAAATTAAAAAACTGATTTATGTCTGTTTATAATAATAATAAAATTTTCCTGTTTAAAAATGAAATAGCTGATTTTATGAGAAACTTCCAAAATAACTTCTGATTTTAATCAAATTTTATATTCTTTTCAATCTTGGATTATTTTGAAATTTTAAGCAAATACATATTAAAAAAATTAAAATAATTTATTACTTTATAAAAAATAATAAATGGGCAATAAAACAATCAATACAAGAAAATAGGTAAATAGAGACCGAAAATTCAGTCGTTATAATAGACAAATCAGTAACTATCAACTACAACCTTGGTCGCAAATGTAGTCGTTGATTTAGAAAAATATTAAATGAATATTTCGGTCGCTAAATCAGTCTCGATTTGTCAACAACTTATATTAGTCCCTGATTCGCTATTTAGCGTTTTTCTAATAATGAATTGATAAACATCAAAATTAACAAATATTTAGCTTGAAAAAAATATTTTTTTGAATGGGTCTGTTAATAATCCCACACACACATGTGTATATATATATATATATATATATATATATATATATATATATATATATATATAATCACACACACATTCAATAGTAAAGTACTGCATATATATTAAAACTAAAAGTATACAATTTTGATTAAAATACATAAAATTGTATTATTTATAATTTTTTTTTTGTTTTTTAATGATTTTTACAATAAATATTTGTTTTAATTCTTTAGTCACTACCCTTGATAAAATCTTTTTTTTTTTATTTCTGCAAGATCAAATATATATTTATCTTTCTCTGTATAATGATCTAAAAAAGAAGACTGCGGCTAGGGCTAGGTTGACTGGGCAAAGAATCCATTCATTAACTCCATAGAATACTTAATGAAAATGCTATAGAAATTTCGTAGCCCTGTGTATATTATTTTAGCTATTCTTACTCGGTCCATCTTCTCATGTCTACATCACCCTTTCGCAGAATTATCAAATTGTCAATTTAAACCGCTGATATTCTTCTTGTTGATCTTGAGCTTGGAATGATAAACTCGATCGTCATCATAGTTTTAAGTTTTAAAGATTACTCGGAATGAACTACAGTACGTTTTACATTTGAAATATGCCTTAGAAATGAATAGAATTGCTTGTATTACTTTTACATATAAAATACATAACACAAAAGAATATTTCAAAATTAAACCAATTCTTATTATTCTATGCTAATTTGCTAAACAAAGAATTTTCTTTATAAAGAAAATAGATTTCCAAAAAAAAGTATTCCAAAACAGATGTCAATACGTTACTCCGGCAAGATTTAAGAATCAGATAAGAACTAAGATTGCACAACAGAACGCTGAGTAGGTGCATAGTAGGAGAAAGGCATGAAAACAAGAATCACTGAAACCAAGCAGCATAGATATTTTCTCTGTTTTGAATGCTCCTAATAACTTTAGGACTCAACATCAATATTTTTGTTTGTAGTTATATATTATTATTTCTTCGGTGTTCTCGTTGTTTGGATGAAGCATAGGATGGACCACAAAAGATGTCATTTTCTCGACCCAGCCTACAATTTCAACTAATCTAGTTAAAACAGCAATTCTGACGTCCTTATTATATGTCCTTTTTATGCATTTAATTTAATTTAGGTCGTGTACACTTCTTTCTAGAAAACCACAACTGGACAACTATGATCAACCACTTGACCAAAAATGATAACTATACCCGTATATATATCACTCTTTTATGCATAAAATTTCACTAATTGGAAATTGTTACTCATATGCCTTGTATTCAAGTTTAAAACGAAATTTAGTGTTGAAGGCATTTCCCACTTATTCAGCAATATAGTTCGACTCATTTAAAGTGAAGGACAAACTTTAATAAATTTTAAAAAATAATATGTAATTTATTATATATAAATATAAATATAGCACTACCACGTACACACACAAAAATAATTAACATATACTAATATTTTCGTGTTGAATTAGCTTATGTTGGTATACTATTTGTATAATAGAAATAAAATTATTAATATGGACATTATTTTTTTAAAATAAATCATAGGTATGTTCCACGCAAGGTGATCATGCTCAAGTGGGTAGAACATCACCTTTGGTGGAAAAATTCTCATTTGAATATTTAATGCAGATGTAGGATCAACTTAATTTGAAATAATTTCACACTAATTAATTCACATATTTAATATTTTATATTAAAGAAGTTATTTTGAAATCTAATGTGCCATATAAGAATAAAAAAAAATCATATCAGTCTATTATTTTCAACAAGTATATATAATTAAATTCATATACTACCTTATATGGTGGTGGTACCTGATTCTAGGAACAATCATAAACAAGTCCATTAACTATAATTTTTTAAACCTCACACATTGTCCGCAACATATGAAGGTAACTTCCATTTAACAGAAAATATTAATGAAAATAAAATATTTAAAAGGAGAATTTTTAAAATTTCATGGATAAAATGTAACCAAATTATTTTTGGAATGCTAATTAAAACCAATGTTGATAAATACTTGAAGGACAAAAATCATATTTAACTCTTTCTAATTACATATATTCTAATTTATGATTAGATAATAGCTTACCAAATCTTTAAATTACTAATAGACTCCAACTAAATTCTTGTTTTGAATAATCTCCTCCAATGAGATTTATATGAGCAAAATTTTTATGCAGTTGCAAATAAGGGCAATGGGTTAGTTATATTTTTATCCCTAAACTTTTTTGCAAATTTCATTTCAATCCCTAGATACTAAAAAGTTTGTTTATAGACTAAGTAAAATTTAGAAAAAGTTTAGGGATATATAAAACATAATTAACTTTAAGGGAAATTGCGTTCATGACCAAAAAAAAAAGTGACAGCAAAAGAAATCTATAACATTGTTAGTCTATCATACACACAAAGCTATTCACACACGAAAAAAAAATACACCCAAAACCATCAGCATTGATCATGATGTTTGTAAGAATGGGCAGCCTACTTACCCAAACTAGGTTTAAGATGAGAAAAATGAGAGAAAGACAAATAGGTAAGAAAATTTTGTTTGAACCGTTGACATGTGTCCTAGTCATGATATTCTTTTAATATACAGTAATAGATATATTATACTATTAATGTATATCCACAAAATCTATATAGCTTCTATAGTACAGTGATTATACTAAAGAAAATGATGTTAAAACTCAGAATTTTTTTAATCCAACAATAGATGATATTTTATAATATAATCATTTGATCATAATTTTAATAGTTAATTTATGACTATTTATAATTCTATATTTTATCCACTAAATTATACTCTTGCATGATAAGAAGTCAAACCCCCGTTATCAAATACCCTAACGTTATTTGAGAGCCAATGAGGTTGGACTTCAATTAACATTGGTGAGATGTTGACGTCACAATGCTCAATTTTATTTCTCCAGTGGTTGCACTTGTTTGCACCTATAACGAAAACAACCCCTCGCCGCCCTAAAAATAAAGTAAGATAACATCATTACAAAAAGAAAGGCCATAAACTCAAATCAAATTTATAAATATATCAATTTGTGCTAAGAGCGTTACTACTTGTCAATTTATTTTAATAATTTTCAATCGTAATAGGACTCTCTTACCAGCGGGAAATTATTTTATACTATATTCTTGGATGCGCGTGACTAAATCGAAAGCAGCCAACATGCACCATTAGTAAAATTTATGGTAAAAATATAATTTGCATTTTAGAATGACATGCATTTTAAAAATGATTATATTTAAATGATCAAATAACATTATTCTAATGAAAACATAGCTATGTTTTAAAATTTTAGTGAATCTCATGTTTAAAAATTCTTATACTCTTCCAAAATATTAAAAAAATTCATCATGCATGACTAATAATTTTTACTCCACAAAATTGATTTATAAAGTCAAAAATGTATCCAAACATTTTAATATTCTCAAACCCAAATTATATTGCTAGAAACGTGATCGACAATTATCCAAATTAACAAGCTAGAGGTCAAAACATGATCTTAAAATTTTCCTCCCACATCAGGAAAAAACGAATGTTCCTGTGGCGGCAGTTTAGTTGAACTCTGAACCTGGTTAATACTGATGAGTTATTATTTGCACATAAATACTCAAATTAGAACTTTGGACACCAACTTTATCACTTATTTTCTTCTTTGTATTTTTGGCGTATATATGGTACTAATGGTTGTGGAAAAGTTAATAGGGTCTTGGGTGAGGCAAATGGGACCAGCCGACCAGCATGAAAATGGCATATAGATTCATAAGATAACAGAATGGAAGTTATCTTCTTTTTGCTGGTGAAGAAGACATGACTTATGTAGAACTTTCAATTACTAGCAAAGGAAAAGCAGCCACTATAAGGTACTGCGGTCGGTTCACTTTGTTGCAATTGGGTTCGGTAATCCAAATGTTTAGCAAATAAGTATGAGTTTAATGATGATACACTAAGAATATAAAATATTTATATACTCTTATTTAATTATAATTTATCATTAATATGATTTTTAAGATAATTATTAAAAAAATTAATATTCTTTTAAGGGATTAGGAGAAGGATTAAGTAAATTAACCTCTTTCACTTGAGGGATCATGGTTAGAGTAAATGAATAGATGTAGATGATAATTGAAATAATATTAAATAGAAAAAAATAATTAACATTATATCGAGAGTAGTTTTGATAAGTTAGGTCCCAACATATTGACATTTTAAATCAACCTTCGCATCACAACCTCCAAATTTTTGTTTTTCTTGCCCTTAGATAATTAGTTTAATTTTATGTCAATTTACTTTTAATTTTCCATCTTTCAAATATTTAATTCAATTTATTAATTGCTTGAAAATTGGAAATACACGCATCTAAATACAAACAAAATCCTTGTAGATTTCATACTTGAACTTTCATTTTACTTTATTACTTGAACAATTTTGTGCACTTGTCTAGGAGTGGAAATAGGTCAGGTCAGGCTTTAAAAGGCCTGAGCCTAACCTACGATGAAATTTTGAGGTCTGAGCGTAACCTATAGCCTATCAAAGACTTTTATTTTGGCTCGGCTTGGCCTTTTTAAAAGCATGGCCTGACTTAGCCTGATAACCTTTTTAAAAGTCTTATTCACATTAATATTCCTTTGCTTTGGTAGGAACTTAATAGAAAATTAAAGGAAAAAGAAATATTAACAGGAATAGGAAAGCCAATAAAAATAATAAAGAATATAAAGGGGCACATGACTCACACCTAAACTGTAATTAAAGTCTTACTTGATTATAAGAATGAAAGTTATGGAGCAGTAATGTGTAATCAAAGTATGTTAGTTTCAAAAAAAATAATTAATTGTACCCAAAAAATAATATAAGTATATATACATATATATATGTCAGTCTATCAGGTTTATAAGGCT
>NC_038243.2:4431531-4445393 GCF_000004515.6 Glycine max | reverse complement strand
TATATATATATATATATATATATATATTAATAAAAGTATAGCTGAAAAATAGTAAGTATTATTTTTAAAGTTTAAAATAAGAGATAAATAAAGACAATTCTTTTCAAAAGTGAAAAAAAGTTTAGTGTGAGACTAAAAACTCAAGTGTTTGTGAAAGAGATTCGCTTTTGGGGACCAGGGTTTATTTGCAAGGTGGATCGTCTTATTACTCCACCACTATCCACAGATTATAACAGGTAAAGGCTTTGATATTTAATTTATTATTTTTGAAAATTTAAAAGTTTAAAGGTTATAGAAAATTGCATTGCGGTCCTTAATCTGAACTTTGTAAAGACACAAATGTTGGGGATCTTCTTAGGCTATTGCTTCCTGCACTCCCTTTTTGCCTTCTGGAATGCACTTCCTTTTTTGGCTTCTAGAATAACTAATCCAAAAGGTAAAAAAAAAATCCTGAAATGAGTGCAGAAAGTAATTTGGGGAGTGCAGGAAGCATTAGCCATCTTTCTTAACGCACGTTCCTTTCTGAAAGCAAGACATCGAAACAAATTCTTATTGAGCCCGCAATAAAATAAATTCAATGTTACTTATTTTTTTCAGAATTAATAAACTTAATTCCCTAAAAATGACAGCAAAAGATCAATAATTTTGACTATATGTAATCTTTAAAAGCATTCACAAATTAATGAATATTCATGGGATCAGACCCATGGCAAACATATCATTTGCGAAATAGGCCAAAGGAGCAAGGATTTGGCATATAATTGACTCGACATTCCCTGTATTGACTTGCTAACACATTCATTTATACATATTCTTTTTTTGCCCCATAAAGAAAAATGATAGAAGAAAAAATCCACAAAAAATCTCTAAATCTATTTTTTTTTCCCGCATATTCAAACTATATGTCAAAGGGCCCAAGACTACCGGTGTTGTCTTGGGTTTGAACTACGGAGAGTCACACCATGCAAAAATTTTGTATATCCAAGTAAACTAAGCTTTCCATCAGTATTTCTTATCCAATCTTTGAGAACTGAATAAGCTGAAGGCCCAAGATTCAACTCCTGAAGCCATAAAGAAAAATATAATATTAAAAAAACATAGATAAGCATAATAACAAGTGTATATCAAGTTATGTATAGTAGAATTGATGTATATTAGAATTTTTTTTTAAAAAAATAGCAATTACTCTGGCTAATTCTTCAACTGATATCAGACGGTTGCCTTCTCTCTCAAAATGTTCAAAAGCAGTTGAGGCAATATCTTCCCACCTATCATGTGCTTCCAATTGATGTGTGCTGATTGTAGCAGCACAAAATTCTTCAAAGTCCATCTTTCTATAGGCAAGTGGCTCCATCTATACAATCATTCAAGCAAGAAAATATAAGATATTTGGTCAAGATGGGGAAATAGTATGAACTTCATTATATTAGAAATGGACCAGACCTAGTAGCTCGATCCCAAAAATTAATTGGGAGAGGGTTGTAGCCCAACAAGAATAGATAGACTTTGATACCATATTAGAATTGAACCTGAGCCTAACACAACCTCAAAAGATCACCGAAGGGAGGAAGTTTGTCTAAGAAAGAGTATTCTACCTATGTGCCTAGCTAATGCAGCATATCTTAACAAGTTATGAAATAGAAGTCTAGGGGATATATGTACTTGATACACAAGTAATTTTAATGCAGAAACATACCTAAGTCCACAAACAATTCCCATGTAAAAACGAGTTGCACATAGATTTAACAATGCACTTAGCACTAGGGTCAAATTTTCAAAACAGTACATGTAGGAACTTACAAACAATGAAGCAAATACAGCAGTAGATCAACAGTCTAATGTGCCATGTATATTTTCAACAGAAAATTTCCTGAAATGTAGCAAAGTTCCTACCACTTGAATCAGATTTTGAAAAATGCATAGCCAGGAAATTATCTGGAAAATATACTGGCGTGTCAGGTCCAACAAGCCAACGATATTTTGTCAATACATATAAGAATAATTCCTCACCGCATTTATGATCTCAAGAACCCTTGACTCCCTCATGGCATCAGTTGCATTGCGTACAAGAGCCTGCAGAATCATGGAAATTAATGGATCATAAAGAAACGACAAGGTGGGAGTAATGAAACCAAAAAAACCCTTCAAAGCAGGAAAAACACACATATCCACACAGATATGAACAAGACAAAAAACCAAGTTGTGCATGTGAAATTGACAGTTTCTAACACCCCTTATGCCATCCATACACACACACACACGAAGAAAAAATCACTTTATAAACCATATGAATACTGAAGGATTTTATTAGAGAAGCAGTAGAAAACCATTTTGAAATTGTCAAGGGAGATGTGCCCGTCTCTATTTGGTTCCAACAATCTGAATTGTGCACTAAGGTAGGGCAATTGATCCTCTGGCAAGGCTTTTGAAAGGGCCTGGACAGCAGAAGCCATAAAGATTAGTTAAAATCCAACACAGAGAAAGATATTCAATGGACAATAATCCAATTTCAAAACTGGTACAAAGCCCACATTAAACAATGCTTCTTAAAAAGTCCATTTATGATTATTTATGTCAAATAAATACAAACACATATTGAGTTTCCCAAAAAGCATTAGATTTACCAACATCACAGTTCATAATAGACCTTAACAGCACACATTTCCCTTTTCATTTTTTTTTAAAGCATTAATGTGGCTCACACCACACACTGAAACATTATGATGAATCTATTCAGTCATTGGGGGAAAGTCATTATGAAAGAAAATGCAGGTGATATCAGTGGAGGGAAGGAAGAAGAATTGCATAATAAAACTAGAAAAAAAAATGCCATAAGCATAAAAAAAATGCATCTATTCAGTGCAGACATGTGCATGAGATAGTACTATGGACTAACAAGATTAAGGAAGATACTGAACGTTAAACTCAGCATAAGCATATTCAAGGAAACGAATTAAATAATACCTTCACTGCTGCACGTTTGAATGGTGTTGCATGAAGATAAGCCTTCACTAGTTTAAAAACTAATATATCTAAAGGGATGGGACGGCTGTCATCCCTCAACCAAGGATGAGCTGCATTTAGAGAAGTACGAAGTAATTAGTTTCATAAATTCAATTTACGAAAGCATTGTCAGTACCATTTTTTAAATCCATTACTAATAAGAAAAAGCTAGTATCCTCTAGTCAAAAGGTAGGGATTATAAATTATAATGTTACTTCAGGACTGATAAGCACCCAAGCACTTGAGGAACCCACCCTTTAAAGCTAGTTGTTAAGGGGGGAGAACCAAGCACGCTTAAATACTCCACTGAACATCCCTATTACCCAATGTGGGACTTAGGCACCCATAATACTCAAGTCCCTATCGTAGACGGCTCATACTCTACAAACCCCTCATTCAACTTCCTTGTTGGTTAAAAGTCAAAATTCCCCAACGATCTGAACCCTTTGTAGGTAGTTATTTTCGAGACACAGACAACCAGCTTTGATACCAATTGATAAACGCCCAAGAACTTGGGGAACCCACCCTTAAAAGATAGCTGTTAAGGGGGGGAGAACCAAGCACTTAAACTCCACTAAGCATCCCATACTACTCGATGTGGAACTTAGGCACCCCATACTTCCCAAGTCCAGAAGGTTATAAAGGCAAGGCACCCACATTTGAAGTGAATTACCATTTGGCAGTCTATAATAACAAAACTCCACTGTTTATATGGTGGAAATGCTGTAAAGAGAATGAGAAGCTTTTTTTTAACTGCACAGGACTTCTTTTAACTTCCTGGCTGATGCAGGATGGTCAGGCGTCAAATTACACAATCAACAAGATGGATGTAATTGTTCAATTTTCGATACTTGTGCCCAGACATTACTCTTTGGTGAGTTGGTTAACACATAAGAATCTCATGAAGATTAAAAAGGGAACATTAGAGAGTCAAACTGATATGAAAACTTACTTAGAGCTTGGACAGCTGTCATTCTTTTCCGGTAGTCTTTGTTTAGGAGCCGTTTCACAAAGTCCTTGGCCTCAGCAGAGGCAGTAGGCCAAGGTAAATCATCAAAGTTAGGATCAGCTCTAAGCACTGCACGAAAAATTCCAGATTCTGTCCGTGCATAGAAAGGTCGACTTCCACATAATAAGATATAGGTAATAACACCAATACTCCATATATCTGCTTCCAGACTATATGACCTGTGAAGGACCTCAGGTGCAACATAATACGCACTCCCAACAATGTCATTCAGTCGCTCATCTGTAAATCAACACACATGAAGGGAAAAATTAAGAGGGATGGCCTTATATCCATAAATATCCCAACAATGTCTTGGGTTATGAGTACATGGAACAGACTATTGAGACAGAAATGCGCTATCCTAGTGCCACATGTAATTCAAAGTTTCATTTTACATAATATTTGTGAAGCATTCACAGAAACCAAGCAGATTTTTTCAATCTTTACTGTTGGTTTTAAAATGTATTGGAATTGTGGATGGATGACAATTGGAACCCAGCCAAATGACACTGAAAATGATGAGATTTAAAATCCCTAGTAAATTTTCTAGACAGCAGATAAAATAGCATGGTTAGATACACTATAACTGTCTTAGAATTTGGACTTAGGGTCCTAAATAAACCCTGCAAAACCAGCTTGTAAGGTGAGAACAACCCAAGCTTTATAAAGCTCTATTTAAGCCATATTTCCATTCGATGGGCGACTAAACACACCACTCCTGAGGCTGCAATTAAGGCAGCCCCCAAAGAAGCTTCAACTAGGCAGGCTTGGGGTGACCGTGATTACGGCAGCAAGATTTCACTTAAGAGCATTATGAAAGGTAAGCAGCACCAATGAAGTGTGCATTTTTAGTAGCCAGCTGTCTATTTAATACTTTAAATATATATAAATAAGATAGTCTGTTTTGAAAGGAAAAGGAAAAAGAAAATTGAGAATCACTCTAATTATTACCTGGTCGGATGAAGTCAGAAAGACCAAAATCAATCAACTTCATGTCAGCATCTTCACTTCTCGAAGTGTAGAGGAAATTCTGTAAAAGCAAACTCCAAAAAAGAATCAACATTATTGATATTCTATATAATTAATCCTCGTAATATTAAAAACAGAACTAGATGTTATCATTACAAATTATTATATGGATGATAATTTAAAGCACAAACCTCAGGTTTCAAGTCACGGTGCACAACACCTTGAAGATGACAAAATGCAACTACGCTTAGGATCTGCAAAACTATAACCTTGGCATCCTCCTCAGAATACTTTCCTCCCCTAATTTTTAAATAAACATTATTCAATTAAATAAGATTATACCAAGTTGAAATTTTTTAAAAAGCAAATAGAAAGCTAACCTTGACAAAATTCTGTCAAGAAGCTCCCCACCTTCACACAATCTGGTAAGAAAGCAAAATCCAGGATAGGTCACTGTATGATGATGTTATAATTCTAAGATGCATGTCCCCAACAATTTAATTACAACTTAGTAAATATCCACCAACAGAATATATACTGCCTAGAAACATAGAAATAAAGCAACTTAACATGTAGATGCGGTTGAACTCAATTAAACCTTCTAACAGAAAAAGGCATGAATGAAAGAAATGATAACTTTTTACTGAGAAAATGAAAATTAATTTCGGTGATGATAGCAAAATAATGGGCATATAGACAACAATGTCTTTCTATAGTTCAATTTTATAGTAGTCTGACAACAATGATATTGAACACAATGATAAAAGACATGCTCCATAACTAATAACGATTTTATAGATGATAATGCATAACAATAAAAAAAACACAATGATAAAAGACAATGATATTGAACACAATTTTATAGATGATAATGAATAACGATTAACAACAACAGAGCAATGATATTGAACAAAGTGATAAAAGACATACTCCATAACTATGTACACATTGTTGGCATCCTCAAAAGCATCATGAAATTTGACGAGATGTTTATGGCCAGATAGAGCTTTTAATATCTTCACCTCTCTGCGAACATCTTCAATTGCTATTGCAGTGGTCATCTGATGAATAAAATTTATTAAGATGAGAAACAGTATAGTGTTTATTAACATCTTTTGAACAGTAAATTTAGATAACAAATTTCCTAATTTATGCCATTTCCATGTCAAAGGAAACTGTAGAGTCTGCAAATATCATGTTAAATTGAAAGCATACAGTTAACAACTTTTAAGTGATCAAAGCTGCCTTAAACTTCAGATAATCACATTCCAATATATACAATAATAGAATCATCAGGAAAACATCAGTGCATGGTTGGTTTCATATTTCGTCTGCTGTACACGTGCGCTGAGTTTTTTGCTTCTATGTTTTTTTTCATTTTTTAAAGTGAATTTTCCTGGTACACACATGTATCCAACACAATTCCAAACACACACTATTCGCATGTTTGTACCTGCATCCATATGTGAAAAAGACATTGATCCACCTTATGCTACTGTGTTGCTTTTGCATTAATGTGGATAGGTGACACAATTCCAAACATACGTTAAATGTATGAATCAAAAAAACATACATTATATGTATTAAAAAAACACCCCATAAATAGTGAAAAAACAGGTAACGTATTTTACGACCAACCACCAACAAAGTGACTAACCCTACCTGAAATTGCAACAAAGAGAATCCTCCATGATATGTCATTACTTGTTCATATAGATTCTAAAATGCATTTATAAAACATGACTGCAACTGGAAGTTACAGATGTAGATTCTAAAACGCAAGCACCGGAAAATGAATGAGCCGCTACCCAAGAGAACAAAGTATTGTAATATGACACACACATATAAGACAATTTTAGCTTAGAAGGTATCCTCAATGACTAGCATTAACAATACCAAAATGGATAACCATTTCAACCATATATTATCCTAAACAACCTATGATCAAAATTTCCATTCAATAGCAACAAGGGCAAGGCTGCATGCATTCGCGTGATAGCGTTTATTATCTAACAACTAATTCCAGTTCACTCAAACAAAGAGACCATTCTTTAGTCTTTACCACTTAGTTTAGGATACCAATTTTCCAAATATCACATTTACATATATTATCACATAAGAAATGAACTAAAAAAACTACTGTTCAGCTCAGTTCAGCCAGGCAAGTTAAGAAATGCCATGATATCTAAGCTGATTAAAACCAGCTGACAAGGTAAGACAAAGTCAAATATCATGTCAAATCCAATTCCACACTTTTTTTATAAAAAAAAAATAAATTACAGCTCATTCAGTGAAAACACAAATGATTCTGGCCACAGGACAGTGAAGTTAAAAATTCTGAAATGGAGCTAGAAACAAAGACAACAAGACAATGTCCTGAAACCACACATTTGTCGGGTACCATTTCCTAGTACTATCCACAAACCTCAGAACCCCAATCCCTCAGAAAATTCTGTGTGTCAGACAACTTCCCTATAATTCCCTAGTCCCACTTACAGAATCTCGCAGCACTGTATCAAGCAACAAAGATCAAACCCGAATCCTCCAAATCCAAATGCCACCATAATTCAAAACAGTCCAAAATAACCACAACCAACAAAACCAGACAATTATAATGACAAAAAAAAAAACACGCACACAAAAATAAATAGAACCAAATATCTCAAAAAAAATAAAAAGACATTGGATTGAAAATTCTACCTTGGCCTTGGAAATGATTTTAATTGCAACAGGCTGGTCTTTGAGTTCACCCTTCTTCCCCTTAGCATAGCAAGTATGACCAAAATGCCCTCGCCCCACTTCTTTCCCAATTTCGAATTTCGCCCCAAAATTCTTACCATACCCAAAGCTCTTATCCAGCGTCTGCTCCGCCGCCGCCGCAGCCGCAGCCGCCTCCTCCTCTGGGATCGGCCCCTCCTTCGGCGCCGCCTTCGCGTGCCCGAGCCGCTTTGCCAGAGACGCCCTTATGTGCTTCGCCGGAGACGGCGGCGGGAACGGCCGCCTGAAAAACCTCCTCGGCGTGCCCCTCGCCGGTGACGGCGTCACGCCACCGCCGCCGTGGGGGAAGGGACTCGGCCAGGGGCTGGCCCGCGCGGGCGTGTCCTTGGCCGGCAGCGGAGAGGGCGGGACGTCGCCTGATCCGGCGACAACCGCGGTGGTCTCGGTGTTGGTGGTGGCCGCGGTGGCGTCATTTTCCGGGGCGAGATTGGTCTTGCCGTAGCACTGGCCCATGGTGACGTGACGTCAGCACATCGGAGGGCTCACCCTCACGCGGCGGAATCTGGGGTGTGGCGAGAAAACGATAAAATCAGGGAATTTGAGTCAGGTAGAGAGAGAAAGGGATTTAGAGAGAGAAAGGGGGCGACAGAGACAGACACCGAGAAAGCATGGACAACGTCTGTTAACACACAGAGAGAAAAGCGTGTCTGTGTGTGTGTGTTTGTGTTGTGTGCGTGAGTGTCACTGTTGCATAAGCTTCAGGGGTTCTTATAACCTGCTTCGCGCTGCACCATGAATTTTTGTGCTACTCACAGCGTGGCCTTCAGGATCTTACATCACATTCTTTATGCTATCTTACATCACCAACGTTATACTGCAACACATTTAAATATTATAATTTATAAATAAAAATATTTGTGTGTGTTTTACACGTAAATACTCATCATATCATTTCATTCAAAATTAGAGATTCACAGTGCGTTTTTGTATCTGCGCTTATTATGCGTGTTTTATGTTTTGTTGACCTCAAATTGTGATCAGACATAAAACCTAATGAGAGTAGCTTTTTATTTGATTTAGTTTGTTATGTTTGAAAATTTAAATCTTACACACACCAAATACTATTTGAAATCAAATCTGAAACATAAAATCTAGATACCCTTATTATATTATGAACAACTTGATTGGTTGGTTAGTCTAGGAATAAAACTAACCGAAAAGTTTTGAAAATGATTAAGCTTTTGAGATCTGATATTGTTTTGACATCAAGTTTATTATATTGTTAGGTTATAGTATTTTAGATATTGTTTGTTTTAACACTTTAACACCTACATGAATTTTATGATTTTATTTTTAATGTATTTTTTATGAGTTATTTTCAATGCATTGAAGAAGAAGGATGTTTATAAAAAAAATGGTAATTAGAAATTTTGATTTTCCGCCATGACCTTGAAAAATTCTTGTAAACTTAAATCTTTAAATTGAATATAAAATTAATTTTTTATTTATGAAATTGAGTCACATTTATATTTTTAAACTCTTCGATATTCATAATAAATCATTTTTAACATCAATTTCTAGTTAATATGGAACATTTTTTGTCCAAATATTTATTATCTAATTTAGTAGTAGTAAATTACAATTTATGATAACATTTTTTGTTTGATTATTTTAGATTGTAATAATTTTAAATGTTTTAAAAGTCAAAAAGACCGAACTAATTTTACGTAATCAAGATGGGTACATATTGCGATGTGTGAATTGTGATCAGAATCGTTGATTTGGGTGTGTGGGAAACAGCGGTGTTGTGTTCCCTGATGCGTGGGATAATTTTCGTCTGAGGAGTTTTTGTTTTGTCTTTAGCTACTTTAATTTTATATTTAATGTCTTTTGTAACTTTTGTTGCCGTTATTAGTAATTTTCAAATGAAAAAGCATGCGGATCTATTTTTTAAAAGGAAAAAAAAAAATCCAAAGGAAGACTTGTGGAACTGTGTTGAGAAAAAATAATAAAAGGGTGAGATAGGAAAAATGTTAGCCAGAGTCTCTATTGTATATCGATATTGATTTTCTAAATCACTCTTATTTTTTGCCTTTTCAACTTCAATTATTTTCATTAAAAAGTCGTTACATTTATAATCTATCTTTTTTAGAAGACATTTATAATCTATCTATGATTATTTTTATAGTTTAAATTTCTAACTAATAATCCTTCACCGCCGTCTCAAAATTTTTTTGGAACAATCATGTGATTTCAATGGCATAAAAAAGGGTAACAAAAATTTATTTGTTATTTAGAAACAGAGATAATAATATGGATCAAATTTTAGATTATTTGAATTCTTAAGGCAATTAAGACTTCGTGAATTTTAAGTTATTAAGAGAAAGCATATGAATAATTCAATAGGAAAGAGATTGAAAAAAATATAAAGTATTATTTAACACAGAGAGAAAGAGAACATAGAAAAATATAAAGTATCAATATTTAGTATGAAATAATAAATATTAATAAAGTATTTAATATATTAAAGTATCTATTGTAAATCCCTTGATATTACACGTCTCTGATTCCTAAGAAAAAAAATATGGCTGTATCTATATATATTAACTCAATTTTATATACTCAAATCGTTTTAATTAAGGTGGAAAAATGCTGTGCACTCAATTTTATAGTTTAATTATACTAGCAAATCCCTGTTAGATATTAAGTGTCACAATTTAAATAGAATATCCTTGAACTCTACGACATGGGTCAGATAATCCATTGCACAATTTAGTTGGTATGGTTTCTTTATCAATTATCACCAACTGCCTCATTGGCTGAAAGAAAGTTTCAAAATGAAAAAACTAACAGCATGAGGCTCGAGAATTGAGAGGCAAAAAAAGGAACACTATCCAAAACTTTGTGATTATTAAAAAAACAAAATAGGGCAAAATGAAGCTATCTGCCAACTTACTATGACCTCAGCTCGTAACTAATTAATTAGGTATAAGCATTCCATTCCATATATTAATTAATAACATGCAGGCGCAGTTATCGAATTCAATATGGTTGCGTTTGAATGAGGGGTTGTAACATTTTAAGAAACTAGAATTGGTAAAAGAAAAACACTTCTAAAGTAAAAAGCTTATGTCGTTTTTTTCAAACTGATACGATATATGATGTGGTGACATTTTTTATAATGGAATGAACAATATTTTTACGTTTATTGCTTTACAACCAATCTAGAAAATACTTCTTAGATAAGTTGTGCAAATAATAATAGATTGAAGTCGTACTTGTATAAGAATATTGTGAATATCTTGTTTTGAAACTTAGAGTGATATGAACATGCTACTAAAATCATAAAAAAATTAACAAATTTTCTATATTGGTTGTACTAATAATTGATGTAGAAGTAATAAAAAAAAACAACTAATGTTAAAATCAATATTAATTCCTTAGTATAACCAATCTAAAAAGCATTTTCCAAAATTTTGAAAATTCATCAACAAGACATCATTTTTAAAAATAATCAATTTAAAAGTCTTGTTGAGAATTTTAAAAATTGCAAGAAAATAAACATTTTAGATGGGTGATTAATTTTTTTTAAAAAAAAAGTATTTCTTACATCAGTTCTTAATACACCTAATTCAAAAATCATTTTCTAGATTGATTTTAAGACAATTGATGTAAAAGATATTATGTTAATATTATAAAAATATCATAATTTCACATCCTACATTGATTTTTAAGAAAGCATTATAATTAAATTATGTTAAAACTTAAAAATCTTTTTTTTGCTACTGTAAAAAAAAGGTTGGTTATGAAGAACACACCCTATAGATATTATATAGTGTTTTAAACTATAATTCGTAATCTCAATTGTAAGTACAACGTTTTTGTAAAAAAAAAATGTAAGTACAACATGGATCAAGGTTTTATGGTTTTCACAATTACATCAAAATTGTAAACTATTATAGCAGTTTAAAACAAGGATTCTACAGCATATTATGAACAAAGTTTGTAAACTCTTCATTCACTTCGTGACCAATTTCATGTCAAGGTGTCACAGTTCAGTTTATTAGTACAAAAAAGATTTGTCAGAAATATTATAAGTTATAAAATACATCAATATTTTATATTAGTTCTGTTTTAGAATATTCATCTTAATATTAAAAAATATCACCGCTTTACATACATACCACAACGGTTTTTGAATAATTGATATAAAAATGTTTGTTTTACCCTTTTTCTACACGTACTTCTGCCTTCTTGTAATTTAGCTTCACTATTATTATGAGCACAACATCTACCTCTTGTTTTTCTAAAAAAGTTTAATAAATTAAATATAGTAACATTTGATATGTATTAATTTTTTTCTTAATTTAAGAAAATATAGAGTTTGGGAGGAACATTATTTTCTTTTGAAAATATTTATAAGGTGAAAGTCAAATCTATATGACTTCGTAGCGACCCAGTTGGACTTGGACCCATTGATGGCGGTTGCGATGGTTGTTGGTACGACGTGTGGCTGCAATTAAAACCGCCAGAACCTTTTCACTATTTCCCTATAGATTATAACTATGCCAATGACTTGCCTGAACCACACTCTCTAGCTAATAAACTTCCAATCACCAATTATTAAAAACTCTTCTTAATTATAATAATGCCTAAGTTTTTTTTCTTCCGATAGGATTATCAATAATTCACCTGTCATATTTAACCATTTAGATTTTCTTAATTAATATTTAAATTCTTAGTTTTACTTTTAAACAATACTTTCTTTTATTCGTGTAGAAATCAAAGATAAATATAATAAAATTTATATAACATAGATCAATCAATTAAACCGTACCTTTTTAGCTATTTATGTCAATATGCATGTAAATATTTTGCTTAGAACCTAAAAAGTGTATGATAATTAATTAAAACTGTTTTAACAATATGATAACATAATTAAATAACTAAATTATTTTACATTACATATGAATCAAATTTATTAAAATTTACGAATATACTAATATGTCGATGCACATTACGGGCTTTTAATGCGTATTTTTAGCAGATCTCTTGCGAATTGTGATGCTTTTATTCTAAAAACACTAATGAACATACACCACAATTCCTTCAAATATAGAAAACAATATTAATTATATACAAGAGCATTGGTTCCAGCATCAACTTTAGATGACGCAAGCAGCACACAAGACGCATCAGCAACAAAGGGTATTTTGACTGTCATAAAACATAAAGCAGCAACATGAATAATGAATCACCTCCACCCACATTGTTTTGGGGCATTCAATGGTAGAGAGAGGATATATATATATATGGGTCAATACGCGATAAATATGTTTGAATATGCTTTTGTCCAAGAGTTCGACTGACAAACTAAGCCTAAAGCCATTTTATAAGCTGCCCAACGTTAATTCTTTAGGCCCATGAATATGTTTTTTCTCTAATCACACACCACTTTTTATTTTCTATAACTTGTTTCAAAAATATTTTTGTCTAAACCAGATTCTCTTCTAGTTTTTTTTTGGAAACTTTTTAAGATGGGTGTGGGAAGTAATTTTAATATCTCCAACACGTAGCCACGCCAAGGACTGAGTATATGAAGGAAGTATACAAGAATGAAAATCTGGGGGATGATCTGATGTCTGAGATAGTCTAATAGGTCCAACAATAATGATTAAGATAGACTTCTAAATTCTAATACTATCTTAAAATTTTATTTCAGGTTAATCTAATCCTTAAAACATGCTCATGGAATGAGAGTTCTCTCTCTCTCTCTCTCTCTCTCTCTCTCTCTCTCTCTATATATATATATATATATATATATTATTTTTATCATATTATTGGTCAATGTGATATACCCAAAAAAATATTTAGGTTAAACATATAATTTACAGCTTCTTTGTTAGTATGGAAACACATCAGATGAGCAACATAAGATTTAAGCGGCCTTGTTTGGTATTATTGATTTATGAAGGGTCCAAGTTAGAGAGAGGGATGTTTTTACACGCTCAATAATTTTGTTGTGTTTGTTTTAAAAGAAGTTCAACCTACTATAAAAAGGGTGTAAGAGTAATTTTCATGTTTATTATTTTATTTTTACCTATTTCTCTTCCTCCAAACAACTTAACATCCAATTTTATTTCTACTGTATTTTCTCTTTTTA
>NC_038243.2:4416531-4426531 GCF_000004515.6 Glycine max | reverse complement strand
TCATTCTACCTCACTCTTCTAACCTCATCACTCCTCACACAACACACTTGCCTCTTCTACCTCCCTCCACTTCTAGTTCTTCCCACATGGAGGATTTAATCATATCTCCTTCTTCGTCTTCCTCTTTGGTCTCTCTACCCCATGAAAACCCAACACCAACACCAACCCTTCTACAAAAACTCCAATTCCTCCTCCAAAGCCAACCCGATTGGTGGGTCTACGCCATTTTCTGGCAAGCCTCACACGACGACAATGGCAACCTCTACTTATCCTTCGGAGAGGGCCATTTCCAAGGCACCAAAGAAACTTCCCCAAAGTCACTAACCATTCCCACAAAGAAGTTCATGAGAGCCCCCACAAACGACACCAACAACATCAACGACGCCGAGTGGTTCTACGTCGTGTCGTTGACTCGCACCTTCGCAGTCAACAATAATGCTTCTTCTTCTTCTTCTTCTCTCCCGGGAAAGTCTTTTGCTTTAGGCTCGGTTCTCTGGCTCAACAACATGCACGAGCTCCAATTCTACAACTGCGAGAGATCAAACGAGGCGCAAGTGCACGGGATCGAAACGTTGATCTGCATCCCGACACAAAATGGCGTCGTCGAAATGGGATCCTACGACACCATCAAACAAAACTGGAACCTCGTACAGCACGTTAAGTCTCTCTTCATAACCCCTCCAGATCCGGTTCCTGTCGAAATCCTCGACGACCACACCATCTCCTTCGCCGACATCGGCATCGTTGCCGGAGTCCAAGAAACCAAAAAGCGGAGAATAAACCAAACACAAACACAAAAACCTCCCAGGAAAAACGACAACTATGTCAACTCCGAACACTCCGATTCGGATTGTCCCACGTTGCCAACCGCCACCACCCCGACAACCTCGGAGCCGAAGAAAAGAGGGAGAAAACCGATTCTCGGACGCGAGACTCCGGTAAACCACGTGGAGGCAGAGAGACAACGTAGGGAGAAGCTCAATCATCGATTCTATGCGCTTCGTGCTGTTGTTCCGAATGTTTCGAGGATGGACAAGGCTTCGCTGTTGTCGGACGCTGTCGCCTACATCAGCGAGCTGAAGGCGAAGATTGAGTACTTAGAGTCGCAGCAGCCGAGAGACAGTAGTAAAAAAGTGAAGACAGAAATGACGGATACTCTAGATAACCATAGCACCACGACAATATCGACAGTGGTGGATCAAAGCGGGCCTGAACCTAGATTGGGCCCAAGCCCGCTTGGTCTCGAGGTCGATGTGAAAATCGTGGGGCCCGATGCCATGGTTAGGGTACAATCAGAAAATGTGAACCACCCTGGGGCGAGGCTAATGGGTGCTTTGAGAGACCTAGAATTTCAGGTTCATCACGCTAGCATGTCTTGTGTTAACGATCTCATGCTTCAAGATGTGGTTGTTAAGCTTCCCAATGGAATGAGGAGTGAAGAGGGTCTTAAATCTGCGATTCTGATGAGGTTGGATCAGTGACACTGGTGAGGTTATTAGCTGTAATGTAACTGTGAGATGTTGTTGCTGTTCATAGTAGTCGGTTTTTGGTGTACGTTATAGATAATTTGTATTTATCTTTTTTGTTTTTTTGGGGGGTCTTTGTCTTGCGTGGTGCTTGATGACGGTGGGGTTGGCTCCAACCTGCAATTATGTGAGGGAATCTAAGAAGCCTGTCGTTTATGTTTTGTATATATAATAATCCTTTTGGATTTTGAAGTTGATCAAGAACTAGACTAGAAGAAAAAGTGGTCGCCATCTTGTTTTAACATTCCTCAAAATACAAATATTATAATCCAAACCCTATAATCTAGTATCACTAGATTTAGATTTTGTATGAATAAATAATATAATTAAGCATGTGTTTACTATAATTTTATTATATAAAGATATATGGATCCTAAATTTCATTATAAACTTTGTTGGAATAAATAAAAAAAGTATTTTATTAAATTGTGTTGAAGTTTTATGAACATGGGTTGAAAATAATTTCTAGGAATTATAAATTACTTTTATAAATTTAATAAACTATCTGTTAAGCGTGAATACTTTTAATTTACTTATAAGAGTACATATGTCCAAAGTGAGTATTATGCACGTCAGCACGTCAGACAAATAATGGAAAGAAAGGAATTCTTTAGGGAGTTGCTATGTATCCACAAGATTGAATTGTTAATTCTTAAATATTTGTTCGATGGTGATTATTTTGTTATTCGTAAATGTAATTTAATTTAACTAATAAGAGTGAGAAAACACCATGTCATTAATCGAGTGGAATTAGAATATAATCCTTTAATCAATATCTCAAGTTCAAAGTTTTGTAGCTGAAACAAATTTAATTAAAATGAGGGAGTCCACTAAATATGCCAATTAAGTCATTTTTTTTTAGAAATTAGTCATCAACTTTAAATACTTTGCACCTTTAACCCAAATAAGTGTGAACACTCATTTTATTACCACTTGAAAGAAGAATATTATTAATATATTTTTTTAACATATTTATTTTTATTGGTTGAAATTCATGCAAGTCTCACTAATGAGACTTATCAAATAAAAAAAATTGACAACCCTACATAAATTTTATTCAATGACTCTAGTCTATTACAACTATCATTACATGAATTAAATTGGTTGGTTTTGTAATTAAAATGAGGGAGTCCACTAAATATGCCAATTAAGTCATTTTTTTTTAGAAATTAGTCATCAACTTTAAATACTAATGAAAATATTAAAAAAAAACCACAAATTGTATATTTTTACATATTTTACAAACAAACTCAATTTAGAGTCCTATCCACTTTTCTATTCGCATTTGTTGGAAGGTTTCTAAAGTACAAGTATATTATTCTAGTAACTATATTAATTTATTTCAAAACATCAGTCGTCTAAGAAAATGATTTATCATTTTAAAAATTAAGAAAATATTAATTAATTTTATAATTCATCCATTTTAAAATATTTCTGCTTAGTGAGACAAGATAAAATATAATAAAATTGGAGAGAAATTTATTAAATATAATTACAGTTGAAAAAAAAGAATCAATTTAATGACTTTGAATGATATTCTGAAACAGTTTAATAAACATTGTTAATAATTAACCATTACTAGAATTTTTCCTTATTATATATGTAGATTTCCTTGTAAAATTTATCAACGTTGCAAAGTTTTGAATTTCCGTTATCACAATTTTCTTAAGAAATGATTGGTATTTACCAACCTTGACCTTTGATGTTCTCAACTCGAAATTTCAATCTTGTTGGCTATATCATGTTACATGAAAATCTCGAATGTCTTATGTATGGTCAGCTGTTGCTTCAACTCCATATTGTTCTAATTAAAACAACCATCCAGAACACGCCTTGAGTAGTAGAGTTCCTTCTGTTCTCATTTATGTTTCATTTTCATATTACTTTAAAGTTCAAGGAGAGAAGGAACACGCCTTCATCAGTGGTAGATTCTTAGGGGTTATCCAACAGTCTCTTTTTGCATGTTTTGCTCGAGTAGAATGGAATGAAATAAAAAAATAAATATTTTAATTAAAGTAATATGATAAAGGTGTGTGATCCTTTGAGATTTTTAAAATTTTTCATTCAATTCATTGTTACAGTAAAGGAACCAAACGAAGCGTTTAAGATCGAGCATTTGATATAACAATTAACAAGTAATATATATATATATATATATATATATATATATATATATATATATATATATATATATATATATATATATATATATATATATATATATATATATATATATATATATATATATATATATATATATATATATTACCTTTATAAAAAGACATTATCGCATGGACGTGGTAATACAAAGGAAAACTTTGGTACAAAATAGAACTAATGCGTGCGATAATATAAGACAATGCCTCTTACTGCAAATTTCCTTCTCTACCTGGTTTAGTTTCAATCCGATCACGATATTAACGCATGAACTCACAATAAAGAGAAAAATTCAATTGAAAATATAGATGACGTCAACACTAACTTTTCTTTGGTCATTTTGAGGAGGTCTTTGTAATTTTTGCAAACAAGGAAGGAGCTACAAGTAATTTTACATAACGTGAGGGGAATTAATTTATTCTTTAGTTGTTGATGAGCTATCATTTATTTGTCTAGATTTTACATAGATATTATTGTGTTCGGTATCTAATTTTTCAGAGGCAACGTGTACCAATTAATAACCCACGAAAACTTTATGGTAGAGTTTTAATTTCTTCGTGATTTTGTGATTAAGAGGGGAAGATATATGACGCAGAGGAGTTGGTGAATTTTTGCTCGGCCAAAATGATCCTTTTATGTTACTTCCTTTTCTGTGGATGAAGCCTTGAATCTAAAAGCAAAGAAGATGGGCATGCACACTAAACCCTTTTAGGTTTCTGACCATGGCCACCACCACTAACCAAGCCTAAAAGGCACTAGAAAAACATGTCTCGATTAAACACTATGCACCCACAATTGAGTTGAGCAGAACGCCAATTGCCAAGTGATTGTTCACTTTGTTTGCAATTGCAAATAGTGCGACGATTACGAAATTTAAATTTGCCAGTTGGAACTCCTACTGTTACATCTTTTTGTGTAGGGCCCTAGTGAAGTGAAAGGTTGTATACGAATTAAAATGACCAAAAGTTATTTATACACTTGTTGGATATTTGAATTCTTTAATTAAAATTTAGGATTTGATGTTGGTTTGAACATAAAATTTTAAAACAAGGAGCTGACTCAATATAGAAGAGAGATTTTTTATTCAGAAGACATATTTCTTTTCATGAGAATTTTCTTTAATCATGGTAAGATTATTATGAGTGGTAAAAAAATTTCAAATATTTAAATGTAATTATATATTTAGAATTTAAATTTGAGATCACTGATTAAATTGAAATAATCTTACATTAATTAATTCACGGGTGTAAAGAAAAAGAGAAATTAATTGAATGTAAAATAAAAAATTCAAAAACAAAATAGGAATTGGAAGGTGCTTCAAATAGAATGGGACACTCAGAACCCATGTGAATGCAGCATGCCCTGCAAGGACACAAAGGCCACCCCACATCATTGATGAATAACTAAACCGATCAATAAATTTTGGAAGACACGTATGCAATGTTTCTGCTGTTTGAATATTAAACCCACTAACTTGAGAACAAAAAACTTCGAGCTAACTATTGTCTTTGTATATTGAAAGACATAATTCGACATGTGCAAGACAAAACCTTGTTAATATTTTGACTACGTTCTCTGCTCCTACATTAATTCCGATGTTGCGTCATATGGTTATCATGTATGCGTCAAAGAGTCTCGCACATATGATTATTGTCCAAATTCATTTTCTCACGCAGGGAAAGAAGTAAATGTTAAACGTGTACTTCAATCCTGAATAGTGTCTAGACGTCAACACAGTACAATATGGGTGTGCAATTTTTTTGGGATAGAATAATTAAGTTTAATTAATAGTCCAGCTATTATATATCCATGTTAAGAAAAAGTTCAACATATTAACTTGGAGATATATGATTAATGATTCAATGCTTAAACTTTAAAAATATATAATTTGAACTATTGTTTCCCTACATAAAGTATCAATATTTTTTTTAATTTTCCATCAATTTGTAATGGATATATTGTTCTGGACTGGGTTCGAACAATTCATAAGTAGTTTTAAAACTGAATTATATTCAATTGTATTCATGACCTCATAAATTACATTAATTTTCAGCATAATTCAATCCAAATCTTTTATCTCCATACCTCGAGTTTTTAATCACGTTTTCAAATCACTGTACTAATCTAATGGTCCTCACTGTGATTTGATTCATTGTAAGAAGATTAAAAATATATGGATGATGTTGTGGCATTATATTCAGTTGTTTGGAGTTTGTAGCTGATGAGAAATGTTATGACCAATAGATGTGGTGATTGCTTTATGATCTTGTTCAATTACTGGATCTAGTTATGATTCATTCATGTCTTGATTTCTTGTTAAAATTTGGCTTAAAAATGTTTCTTTCTCCTATTAGTGTAGCTGCTGCATTGAATGTATTAGATCTAGTTTCTAACTTTATATTTTTCTTATGTGACTTTTGATATTGTTTTATGTACTTGTAAATTTGAAGTACTCCTTATCACATCTAAAAAAAGCACTCTTTTTTTTGTCAGCCTAAAAAAAAAGCATTCCTTAATGTCCTTCCTTTAATATATTCATTGGCTTAAAAAATACAAAAATTAATTATTTTTTTTTACATTTTTGTTTCTACTCAGTTCCTCACCAATTTTTTTCTCATCATTTTCTTCTTTCCAACAAAACACAACAATCTGTCAATTTTTTAAAGCATAATTTATATCTTACTCGTGATAGGACTTACACATGGAATAATTGTGTTGTGGATAGTAGGGGTGGCTACAAGTAGATTTGGTTCGTTTTAGATTTTTTTTTAATCCAAATTTGTTTGGCTTTGCTTATTTTTTTTATTATAACCTGAATCAAACCCACCTGGTGTGATTTTGTTTGGTTTGAATTGGATTTCAAGTTTAATAATAAAAAATAGAATGTTCAAAAAAAATATTTTAAATAAGAAAACTCACGTACGTACAGACAATTATAATATCATTAAGTTTTTTTTTTAAAAAAAAAAACAATTACATCCTAATAGTAGCTATCTAATAGTAGTAGCCAACAACTAACACTAGCAATAGTAATAACTATAAAATATTTTTCAATATCAGTATGTTTTCCAAAAAACAATTACAACCTTTAATTATCTAACAACTAATTAACAAATCAAAAACAAAAAAGCAAAATAAGAATCGTATTGTAAAACTAAAATACTGACATAATACTGTAAATTATTGTAAAATAGAAATAAGAATTGTAAAATAATATGACAGTAAAACTAAAACTAATATTAAAAAAAAAACATTGCGTAATGTTTGGATCAATTTTTTTTTTTGTTTAATTTTTGTGGATTTTAAATTCTCCAATCTGACAACTTAACCAAACCATTCGGATTTTTAAAACTCAAATCCAAACCAAACCAATAAATTAAACTATGTCAACTTTTATGATTAATTTGCTTTGAATTGATCAAAATTGTGGGTATCTGTGATGGATAAGGAGGAGGTACACTTTGGACTTCAGTACTAAATTAAGCACATAAGGATACTTGATAACTCCTAAAAAAAAGATATTTGATAACTGATAACTGCTAAATAATTGTGAATTAATAGTAGAAAATTAGTCAAATTTTGGCTTAAAAAATTATTATTTAGCAATTATTTGTGATTAAAAGCTAGAAAATTAATTAAGTTGATTTTTTGGACGCAGATATAAAAACTGAAGGTACAATAAGCAAAAAGGCAGCAGAAATGAAAGAAAAAGAAGAAAATCTGAAGCAGGTCCAGCCCAACACGCGCTAAGCATGCAAGGCAGCACAGGCGCTAAGCGAGACGTTAAGCTCCAAGATGCAGGATTCGTTACGCACACTAAGCGCGCGATCCAACAGAAGCACACGTTAAGCCTGTGGCAGGTGCTAGACGCACGATCTGAACGCGCTAAGTGCGCGGTGTCGCACTAAGCATGCCTTTGAAGGCCCAAAGCCCATTTCTGCACCTATAAATAGAGATCCAAGCCAAGGGAGAACGTACACCTCACATCAGAGCACTTCCCTCAGCATTCTCAGCCTAGCTCTCCCTTTTCTCTTTATATTCTTTATTTTATTACCCTTTCTTTCTTTCACCTCCAGTTGTAAAGCCCTCAATGACCATGAGCGGCTAATCCCCTAACTAGGACCTGACAGACCTAAAAAGTCAATGATGTATGGTGTACTTCAAGAGTTATCAATGCAAAGAGGATTCATCCCAGGTTTTATGTTCTAATTTTTTTGGGTTTTATTCGCTCGGGAGAGGATATTTCGTAATAAGGGTTTAAGAATTAATGCATGCACCAATTTTAGGGGTTATATCTTTGGGAAAGGGTAACACCTAATAGAACACATTAAGAAAAGGATCGTCGGGTTAGCATTGCTAGGCATAAAATGATGGCCCAATGCCCATGCATTTAGCAACATCTAGAATCTAACCTTAATGCATTTTAATTATTGAATCTCCACAAAGGCATTTGGGAGATAGGTAGTTAAAATAGGCTTGTCGTGAGACATCAGGGCAAGTAAAATTAATAGATGTGGGTAGAACTAATACAATTGCATTGGTAATGAACATCCTAATTACATGTATCGTAGGCCAATTGGGTTTGTCCGGTCTTGACACTTCCATTAATTATATTTCTAACTTATTTGATCTAGTAGTAGCAATCTATTCTTGCGCCTATTCCTATTTTTACTATTTACTTCTTACTTACAAATTGGAGACTATTCGATAAAGTACAATAAAATTCATGTGGAAACAATACTCGAACTTCCGAGAATTAATACTTAAAGCGATTTGGTACATTTACCAAATACCTCAACAGTAACTCATAGGGAGGTTTAACGTACAGATTTGGTTGTTTTGACCATTGTAAAACAACCACATGTAAAAGTAATGTAGTGCAAACCTTGTTGAAAATTATATTAAGGAATAAACCGTTTTGAGAAGATCTGTATAAAGACTCGATCGTGACTATTTTTTCCTGATCGGGTTCAGTGATTTTATCTTTTCAGTCTTCAACGATTTTTCGCTTCTTTATAATTCCTTTTGTTTCAAGCTATCAAACACAGTTGTCGACATTTTCTACGCAAAATTGGTCCCTATTTATTATGAGATAATTACATTCTTATTAATTGACGAGGGAGATCCTTTGAATATACGCATTTTACGTTTTATTCAACTAAGTGCATGACGCACGTGTATGTAACTGTATTTAGATTCGAGGCACTCCAATAACGATTCTAAAATGACTTTAGCAAAAAGTCAAAAACTTCAATAACATGTTTTTTTCATTCTTCTTGAAATCAAAGTAGATTAATAGTATTTGAAATGACAAAAGAGATAATACAGTACAAGGTTGCGTAAGGAATCTGGAACTCCTCTATTTTATGTGACGTAGACGTTTTATTGAAAACGACGATGATATACTAGTTGAACTATTAATTAATGACTGCAATTCACAATCATGTCTTGCTATAATCCCAATCAAAGTCTTCTACTCTTCTCACAAAAATAAAGTTATTTTGTTATTTTTTTCAAAATTTTATGTTAACTATTATATTACTTTCTATTCTATTTTCGTTAATATTTTATAAATAAAGTAGAGAAAATAAGTAGTAATATTTTTCATTATTCATATGCTAAATTTTTCGGTGAATCAAGTTAAAAGTTGGCTTAATGCACCGATAACTGCTAACATGATTAGATATGGTTACCAAACCAATCCCGTATAAATATTCATACTTACTCAGGGTACGATGCATATTGAAAATAAAATCATGAAAAAAATAGAGACCACACACTCGTAAAGATGCGCCCAGAAAAACACATATATAAGGAATGTATTTATTATTTAGTGATAATATTATTTTATATAAAATAAGCAAAATAATGTTAATTACTAAATTGTTTGCATAAATAATAAAGAATAAAACATAAAAATGTGTTTGTCTTAAGTTACCTGTCAAAGTCAATTGTAAATATAGACCAATCATTTATAATTACATTATCTGGATTTACTTATTTATATATATATATATATATATATATATATATATATATATATATATATATATATATATATATATATATAGATAAAAATATAAATATTTATATATTTTCTGTGCCTGGTGAGCGGGAAATAGAGATAAACACATATATATATATTTGGTGGGATTGAACTCTGTTGAAACCTGGTCCACTGTGATCGCGTCTACATTTGATTCAACTGCAGACTATATCAACCAAACAAAAACAAACAATATATATGTGTGTATATGTGTGTGTGTGTGCGTGTGTGTGGGAGAATGAAGTCTCAATATTATATTTACACTATGTGG
>NC_038243.2:4387330-4415813 GCF_000004515.6 Glycine max | reverse complement strand
ATATATATATATATATATATATATATAGCACACACGCTGGTCTCTCTAGTCACACTCTCTCTCTCACATTCTCACTGACTCACATATATATATATATATATATATACATATATATATATATATATATATATATATATATATATATATATATATATATATATATATATATATATATATATATATATATATATATATATATATATATATATATATATATTTGTTAAGTCTATTATCTAAAATTTGTCTAATTTATGATATGATTTCAATGAATTTATTTCGAAAAAAAATGAAATGTATTTGAAAGTGATTAACATATGAAATAAGATTTAAGAAATTGAATGTATCATCGAAATAATTTATTTTGATAAAGATTTTCGTTTCGATAACTTTATCAAAATATGTGTGAAATTTAAAAACGCTCAGAACCGGTTATTTTAAATTTTAAAATATCAATTAAAACAGTCACAAATAAGTTACATGAACATATTAAATAATATTACATTAAATCTTTGTATCTAAGTTATTGTGTACTATCAAAATTATAAAATTCTACCATTAGATTTAGAAGTCTAAAAATAAGACGTATGACTATCAAAATTTTGGTGAATTAAATCATTAATACTTAATTTCTCAAATACAACACAACACCCCACGTCAAAATTGACTATTATAATTATTAATGAAATTAACTTTAAAATCAAAAACTTTATTATAAAATTTATTTATAAATTATCTTACAAACCATTATACAATATTAATTATTATAATTATTTATGAATGTCTTTATCAAAATTATTATATTTATTAAGTATTAAGTAATTTTTTGATAAATTGAAAATTATGAAGTTACTTGTTTGATTAAAAAAAAATTACAATCGAGATTGAATTTTATATCTCATCTTTAAATATTTATTTGTTAATAAAATGATTTAATGAATATTATTCAGTTTTAATAATACATTATTTCCAAAAATAAATAAATTTTTATGATTAACAATTCTATTGACAAAGGTTTAGAAATATAATGGGATTGCAAAATCTGTCATGCTCTGGGAGAAGGGAACTATGCAGCAGATTTCCTTGCAAAGGAGCTGGGAGCAAACACTATGATACTTTTGGTCCAATAGAGATGAGTTCTATTCCGGGAGCAGAGTGCAATTCACCCGCACTTAGTTTATTTTTCTGTTCCAGTTTAGAAATATAATAAATGTACTTTTAAAACTCTCATCAACTAACTCATCACCAATAGATACAATAATTTCGTAGGTTTAATTGTATTTTTTTACCTCCACCAACTTTTTAATTTTAATATATTTTATCTTTAACAATTTAATTTGACATATTTTACTCTAACATTTAATAAATTTACAAATTTTACTCTTGTTATTTATCCATTAATAAACATAAAAATCAGAGATAAAATTAGTCAATAAAATAAAAAATTAGTGATAAAAAATACAGTTACATTAAGAGCAAATTCACTGAAAATAAAAGTTGGGGGTCACCTTATTTTGAGACAATTGAAAAAAGGTTATAGTTAACTAGGTCAAACATAACCGATGGATATTCAATAATGATTAATTAAAATCACACGTAAATAACATATGTAATAAAGTCAACTGATAATTAATATTTCATAATAAAACTTCGTTTTACATTTCTTTTTCTCTCCCCAGTCCCACCCCTTATTTTCTGTTCTTTCTTCTTCTATTTTTCCTTTTTTATACAGGGTTAAGATTCCTCATTCATCTAAAAAGTGCAAAACTTTTTTTCCTGGGCAATCATGATTCCCAAACTCTACAGTTTGATAATATTCCTATCTATATTTCGACCATTTTTATAAAAAAAATTCTTGGACAAGCAAGCTTTTTTTTTTTTTTTGTCTACCTCACGGCTAGCTAGTTCAAAAATAAAAATGACTTATTTTCTATAACAGTGGGATTAAAAATAAGGCTAATTCTATTTGCAATCTCCTTATTTTCTCTTTCAATATTTTTTATATTTAAGGAATTGGAATTATATATATAAAAATTGGAAACTGATTTATGAAATATTAAAAATAAAAAATAGGGATGCAACGAGAAAAAAAAAGGTGCAAATAAAACTTTCTTAAAAATAATAATATGAAACATAGTTTGCCAAATGTAGAAGACAAGGTCTGCTTGAGGAGGCCCAGATCCATAGGCTTCGAGGCACATGGGCTTATTCACTTATATTTTTTTTAAATAGGGAGAGGGCTTGAATACTAACGCCCGTTATTTGTACCTATGCAGGAAAATAGATTGCCGTGACAATAATGATTGAATAAATAATAAAAGTAAATACATGCATAATAAGCCAAGTAAGTACTTATTACACTGACACATTTATACTACTTGGAGTGTAGAAGTGTAGATGATCAATTGGTGTGTGAAGTTATTCTTATTTAACTTTGATTTTGAGTTTAAGTTTTAAGTATAAAGTTGTGAATATTAATCCCAAAGGAAAAATGTGTGAAAAATCCCAAAGAGCTCACTATGCTAATCGAGTAAATATCTAGCTTTGACAGAAAAGAAAAGTTTGATTAGTTTGAAAAGGAAAAATGTGTTGCCGAAGAAAAATTAAACCATGTTAATTAGGGAAAGCTGGTTGTAAATATTAATTTAATAACAATTAACAAATGAACTTATACCAAGTGAGCACATCATTATTACAACTTAGAAGTTTCGAAATAGATTTTTAATAACAAATGAAAAGTCACATGCATGATAACTACTAATTACTACGGTAACAAATATATTTTTAGTTTCTTAGGGAGAACAAATTGGCCACAAGAAGACAAAAATTGATGAAATTCAGTGTCAAATTTATGATTTTCTTTTTGTTGCTTATATGAGGAGGTTCCAATTCAGAACAAATGACTATAATTTAAAACATATAGTAAGAATTGTTTACTTTTATATATATATTTTTAGTCATATTAGTAATTTATGTGGGATTTCTATCACAACTCACACAGTTAAGACTAAACCTATAAAATATGAGATTTGTAAGACTAAATATTTGTGAATAATTAAAATGATTTGATTAACCTGACTATAATAATTAAGATATGTATGTCATGATATCATTTGATAATTTGGATTTTGATTTAATTCATGCAAAAATTAATTCATGAAGTGAGAGTTATCTCTCATTTGTATATAGTATTTTAGCCATTAATTAATTTACAACCTTCAAGACAAATATTCAAAGAGTATTTTTTTTTTCAACACCAATTACTCAAGCTCCTAATTTCTAGATTTTGATTCTTATTTATTGACTCCAAGTTTCTGCCCACTTTTCAAAATGTCACTCCAAATCTTCTTTGCTCCTAATTAACATAAGCTTGAAAGGAGAAACACTAAATTAAAACAAAATAACTAAAAATGCATTTTTATACTAATATAAAACAAATTTGGTATTTATAATAGGTATCTTTGCCTAAAAGCCCTAAAACATTACTTTCGAGAAAATCATATACCAATTTGTTACCATAATTCAAATTATAAAGAAGAATGTGTTGTGCATGACTTATGCTATGAGCAGACAGATGTTGGAGTGAAGCGAAATGTAGTGAGCAAAGTGTATACGAACTGAACAAAGTAAAGTGGAGGATATATAGTGACAACATATTATCATTTGAGCTTGAATCGTTCGTTTGTTGGATTACGATTACAGTATATGGGTGATATTATAAATTTGTATTGTTATCCATATATATTTGATGTAAAACATCTAGGACAATACTTATTTTAAACTAGAGAAAATACCTTTTATAGATGTAGATCAAGTTTGATGCTATGAAATTCCAAATTCCAAACACACATTCGATTGGAGATCAATTTGAATTGTTTTTCAAGTCAAATCCCCAGCCCATGACAAACTGACTATAGACACTCTCCATTCTATGAAATAAATAGTTTTTTTTTTTACCAAAGGCGTGGTATAATTTATTCACAGTGGTCAAAGATTACAAGATGTACCTTGTCCAATCTGCTAAATTACAAAGCATAAACAGGTTATATTTTAATAATTAACATATGCATGTTTTCATAATTTCACCCCATCTAGTATAACAACTAACGAGTGAATATTAAATAAATAAAACTTTTTAATCAATTTAATTCTTTGGCTATTAAATATTGAAGAAAATAATGTAATTTTTTTATTAAGTTATTTAATTATAAATTGATATGTATGATAAAAAATAATCATAAAATTGTCAACTATAATAATAATTAGGGTAAAATATGTTTAAGATTATCAAAGATGACAAAAAAAAACATGTACTAAATTAATATAAAAAAAATTATGAGAATGAAACTTTTTAAATTGTTAAATTCTACATGCATCTTAAATATATTTTACTCTGACAATTATTTTAAAAATTTATATTTATTATGATTTCTGGTTGCTTTTTTTACATCTTTCTTTCTTTTTTTGGGTTATCATATGATTCCTGATTATTTTAGTGCATAAGTAAAGTGAAACAAAATTTGAATTTTCACACGCATAAAACTTTCCACAATTAAGTAGGCATCCCTTAATCTTCCTTACGACCCATCACAATCAAATCATCATAAAGCAAATCTCTGCAATCTTATAACATAGCGCAAGCCATTATGATAAATCAAATAAAAAGCATATCAAAGTGAAGGAAAAAAAAAGATACTGAAACGGAAGCTTCAAATTGAATTATTGACCACTGAAAGGACAATGGATAACAAAAAGTCCGCAAGTCTTTCCTTCCTTCAAATTGTATAATTTATACACCCAAAGAATCCTATCAACTTATTCAATAAACAGATGTTTTCCACTATACACGATACATGAAATTCTAAACATTAGGAAGAATAAATAACCCAATGTTGACCATCAACATTTACCTTAAGATTGTTGACTTTGGCAAACAAATCAACGGCTCTCCGAACACCTCTATTATCCGCTGCGGTGAAATAATCGTGCCCGAATATAACCCCACCGGGTTGGAGGATCCGAAATCCACGATTAATATCGGCCCAGGCCGATAAAAAATCGTGGCCAGCATCGATCTCAATCAAATCCGCAAACACCCCCCACTCGCAAAACAACATCAGGGTCGACCCGCTCGAAAATGGAACGGGCATTACCGACCCGGTCTGGTTAAAAGTAACCACATTCTGAAGGAACTGGTAAAAGAGCCAAACGTCACCGTTTTGCATCGGTATTTTACTGAACCGGTCCCTGAACCCGGCCCAGCCTCGAAAGTCGTCGACGCAGAGGATCTGAGTTTCGAGGCCGAGTCGCCGAGTCAACTCGGCCATGTGTATCGCCGACGCGCCGAGGAACGTGCCAACTTCCACGACGGTTCGCGGCCGCACCCGGCGGATGAGATTCTCGAAAACCTTGCCGGTGGAGCCCCATCCCTTGACTTTAGTCGTTCGCCGGAGCTTTGCCGCCGCATGCGGCGGCGGAAAGTTTTCAAACGGCGAGGTGCCGTTGAAGAGGCGGTCAACGAGCGTCCGGCGAACGGACTCCGGCGGAATTGGATCGGCGCAGCGAGTTGTGACTCGGAACGGGTTCACCTCGGTGGTGTTAATTGAGAACCGAATAATAGGTTCTAACGACGATGGCGATGGCGACGATGATGGTGAGAGTGGTAATGAAGTGGAAGAAGGGTGGTGGGATAAGTAACCTAAGGTGTACGTTAGCAAAAGGAGAATAAAATACGCGGCGGGTTTTGCTCTTTTGACGAGTATAGGTGTTAACGAAGGTGAAGGTCTTCTATGATGCTCTGTTTTCATGTTTGCGGAGATTTCTTCGGGGAATTATAGGTTAACAGAGAGCAACGTTGGATTTAAATTACAAGTGTTTTGGTTTGGACATGAGTGCCGACAAGTAGTGACCATAGAAACGAAGAAGAAGGAGGATAGTTCTTCGAGTGTTACGTTTGTGGAAATTTCAATTTTAATCGACTAATTTTAATATATCACTGCTACTACTACTTCTACGTGGATTAATATTTGAAAGTGTGACCATTCATATTCATGTTTGCTGATAATTTTCTTTTGTCTTTTGGAGATGTTAATGTCAAAAATTTATGAATGGGGCATCGCGATTTAATTATGCAACTGCCTTTCATGAATTGTCATTTCTTTTTTATCCCTATTTTAATACTAGCCTTTTATTGAGTCAAGTTTTACATTCAAAATATCGGTGTCAACATCATTGTTATCCATCAATTAGTGAATAATTCCATGCTTTTAATGGCCAATAAAATTCCTCTTAAAGTGCTCCGCAAAAAATGCTCAAATTTGGGAACTCAAATATTAACAATTTTTAACCAATTCTCCTATTATTTAATGTCATTATATTCTAAAAATATTCTTCAAGTCAATTCAAATGTAAGTATCATCTTTAGGAAATATGATTAAGAATAATTTAATATATACCAAATCAAAATACTTACATTCTTAATCTGTACGAAATTATTTAATTTTTTATATTTAAATCCAAATAAAATATAACATTTTTTTACTGTAAAAAATATAAAATATATGCATTTTTAATGTAATTTTTTATATTGTTAATAAATTAGAAATTATTATCAGTATGATTTATAAGGTATTTTTTAGACATAACATGTACAATGGTTTAAGGGTTTCTGATTGAATAACAACATTTTATTTTATATTATTCGTTTGATGTATATATAAAGAAATGCCGTTAATACTTTTATGTGTATTACTTTTTTAATGTTTAAATGTAGTTTGTTTTTCTTCTCATTTATAACAAGTATATGGAATATTAAAAATAAATAATAAAAAAGATTAAACCTATATGTCATCAATTTAAAAGTTGGGGTTAAAAACATCCGGATACAATATATACGTGCCTTGATGTAGAAGTTCCGTTCACCAAAGTTGATGTATCATTTTCTTTTCTCTTTCCTTCAATTTCTTTCCTTTATTTTCTTTTTTACTTTTAATTACTTTTTTCCCCTCTAAACACGTAAAGATCTAGCAAGTGTTTACAGATGAAGTGATTTATAAACTTTATACGTCATTTCTCTTATTTTCTCATTTTTTTTAAAAGTAATACTTATTTTTCACCTTTGTAATTTTAATTTGAAAGAAAAATTGAAAGATTGAGTATATGTGTGTTAAAACAAGAGGAATGAACAATAGTTTTTAAAATTTAACAGCACTGAACGGAAGGAAAATATTATAATTTATTTAGAAAATTAATAACTACACACTAATAAGAATATGTCATATTATATTCTATTATATTTTCACATCATAATATAATTGAATTGTTTTAAGGAGTAATGTTATGATATTACAAGACGATGAGATATGGTTGCACATTTATGCAAAACTTACTAATGCCCGAGAGATGGAGACATAGGATGATCCACACGAGCTATGACCTATGGTTATCCCAAAGTTAATTTATTTATATTGTTATTCAAGGGTTTTTAGGTCCCCAACCCTACATAGTACCTACAAAAGCAACAGCCACCACATTTCCTTTTATACATCCATCTGTGAAACATAAAGCTTAGGACTGGCGGTGGCAATTGCTTCAATCCAATTTTTTAAATTATTATGTTAATGAGCTTATTTAGTTGAATATTGGATTTTGAATAAGCATATATATTATCTGTTGCGTTTCTTTAGTCGGAGAAGTTCAAATTTAATTCTAAAAATACGTATAGAATTAAAAAATTTAAGTAATAATCATATTTAATAATATTAGGGTGTGTTTGGAACTGCTGCAAAAATTAGGTTATTTTAATAATCAATTATATGTATGAGTGATTGTTGTTATAATTGATTATAATCGGAATCAATTTTTGTTTGAGTAAATTTGCTGAAAAATGATTTGAAAATAATCAATTTTGATTGGATGTAACAAAAAATCAGATTTCACGTGATAAAAGAGTATGAAAAATAACTGAAATAAAAAATAAGTGGTTAAAGAATAATCATAAGTTTCAAATTTTACATTTAAGAAAACAACTTTTTTTTTTAAATAAGCTGTTTCTAAATTTCAACTAGTGCTCCCAAACATACAGCATTTTTCTATACAAAACAGCTGAAATGGGAATAATTAATCTTTTCCAAACAAGCTCTTTCCCACAATTTTCAAAGATTTTCTTCACCAATAAAATTGTCAAGTTTTGAAATGCCAAAAAAATTGTTACAAATCAAAATTTAATTTATACCAAATTAAATGACACCCACTTAATGAAGAATGTGTGATAGACTTGTAAATATATTTCACAAATCACAACAAATAAGGGTATAAAAAAATTAATATATATGACTTTATATTTCTATAATTAAAAAAATACACACATTTATTTCTCATTCAAGATTAAACGACTAGAGCCGATTTTCCTTTTTAATTCTAACCTCCTTAAATCAAAATTTTCAGCCCATCCCTGGTCAATGTGTAGTTATTGAACTCTAAATTTAATTTATATAATTATTTTGCTGAAGTAATTTTTTGTTTCCTTACGCAATTCATTAATTGATAGAATATTTTAATAAAACTGGTGATGGAAGCAAAAGCGTACAATACAAAATAATATTCCCTCTAGTACCTAACGAAAGTGAAAGAAAACAATATTATACAATAGGTATAAATAAGTCAAATGGCAAAGAAAATAAATTACAAAATAAGGATCTGGAATTTTATACCAGATCTGGTTCTCGAGGAATATAAAACTAATCTTCCAGCTCATCTTCCAATCCACAAATAATCACTCAAGAATTGAAGTATCATGAACGAGTGAAATGGAAAAAGGAAATAGAAAAAAGAAAAAATAAAACTGAATCAACGCCACATGTGTCTCACTAATTCATTATCCCAAAAATAAAAGTCAACTAAAATAAATTATGAGACCCGTTATTTGTTTTTGAAAAGTAATTTTATATTGCAGAAAAAAAGTAATTTTATAATTAGAAAATTATTTTTGCCCAGTTGTTTTTTTTCCTCAAGCGGTGTCCTATTTTTAATTTTTCGTCTTGTCGAAACTAAATTACTTAAATGTTTTCAATTGTTTTAAATTTTTTTTTTCAATTTCATAAATGGAATTCCACTAGGCTTAGTAAGGAAATTGTATTAATCAGAAACAAAATATCCATTTTCACAATTTTTTTTAAAAATTTTAAATATAAGTCAACATCTCATACCACCACCAACCAAGAACACCGGAGTGTGAAAATTGTATCCCACTGGTTTTGATAATCCCCATATGCAGCTATGACAAATTTGAGAAAAAGCTCTCAGCTACTAAATCTACCATTTTTTGTCTTTGCTCCTCTTATGAGAGTCATGGACCACCCCATCATCATTTATTTCACTCATCCTACTGTTTCTACTTTGAGTACATCCTACATTCTCCATTTAATTCAACCATACATGTCACATGGCTATTTCATATTCCAAGATGACATTTCAAAAGTCCTCTATGAGTGAATCATACTTTGCTTCGTTAAATACAGAGTAAATGAAGACATAGTATATACAAGTCCGTCCATAAATGTGATATCATTTGTTGAGTTAACCTCTAGAATTTTGCGTATGTGCGATTTTAGACCACAAAACGGTCAAACTTTATGACATTTAATTCTTCCAACGTAAAAATAATTAAATTTGAAATATGAATTTATCATAAAGTTAACAACCCAAAATTTAAATTATCACCCTAAAAAAATTTAGAAGTCATAAAATTAACAGATAAAGAGAAACTTGCTGTAAAATTCACAAATTTAAAACTAAATTGTGCACCTACAAAATGTCAACGATCAAATCTACACAGACTGCCATTTTAGAGAATGAAATTGTATATTACTCATCTTATGGTTAGATGTTCATCGGCTATTGTTTTATAAATAAAAATTTGAGTGAGTTCATTCCAAAAGCTTACCAAAATCAAGACAGGTCTCACACTTCAAAAAACATTTGTAAAAATACTTACAAATTATCCACTAACGGTCGTCAATTTTATTTTTTTTATGAAACCCACTATGTCTTCATATCAATATCAGAATTTGAACTCACGTTTTGTGGTATGAGTCCTATCTTTAGGACTGGAACAACCTTCATTGCAGGTCCATCAGCTCTAATTGATCACAATAAATCACAACCAACACCAGCGAAGGAAACTCCAATCTCAAAATAATAACTGTAATAAAGGCAAATATCCTTTAGAAGCATCTCAAAGTACTTGTTCCTGAATTGCAAGTTCCGGGCCTAATGAAGATTAGACCCTAAACTAAATTCAGACCGTGAATCCATCCACGGCATTTCATGTTTCAATTGACGCCTAGAATCCAGTAGAATTGCACCAAAAGCAAACATTTTTGTTTATATGACCACAACAAACTGCAAAGAAAAATTGTTAAAAACCAGAAGCAATTTAGGTGATCACAAATACCACATGCTTACACCTTCCAGTGACAAGTACAGTATGTTGTGGCACCAGCCGTTTCAGTTGATGCAAACTTGCTTCGTGCCAAAATTCTAACAACACAACTACCTAAGCTATCAAACAAGAGAAGCCCTTTTGTCCTTTGGTCGACCTATCAAAGGTCATCAGATCACACTAGTCCTACCCTTTTAAGAAAACCTACTATCAACAGTCATATGTATCTCATGAAAAGCACATAAAAACATGTCACTTTGCCTCTTCACCATCTCCACTGTTATGAGCAGCCGCGGAGCTGCCTTGGCCGTCTCCACCAGCTGTTCCAGCCTCAGAGGCATCTTGCTTGCTTCCACCACGTGCATCGTTTGGACCAGTAGCCGAAGGTGGACCACCGCTGTTTCCACCTCCAAGAGCAGCCTCACTGTGCATTGGATGCATGCCATTATTTATATCTCCAGGTCTAAGTCCCATTTGACCTTGGATGGCCTGCTGGTGTAGCTGCTGTTGTTGTTCCTGCATTTGATGTGGATTGCCAAATTGCAATGGCATTTTCTGGGGGAACATTCCTTGCTGCTGCTGAGCCATTGCTGCTGCAGCAGCCTGAGGATGTTGCATATAGAATCCTGGTTGCATGGCAGGGTGCGGTGCCATCTGCAAGGCAGTAAAACAAGGTTATGGGAAACAGGCAAGACTTCCGAGGGACCAGCTACGCTCTATTTTTACCTGCGGAGGCATGGCCGGGGTTTGAGGCTGGGCATCAGCAATTGCAGCTAAATACATCAAATTCTTTTGAAGCTGAGCTTGGTACCTAAGGCAACAAAAATACCTCATAAAAAATGCTAACAAATAGATAAGGACTGGGATATGTCATTATTCAGAAAAAAGACCATAACAAATTATATAACTGTAAATTGCCGAGCAAATGAAGTTAGTGAAAAAGTGAATGAGCAATTGTTAATAGCCTCATCCTTTATACACATGAAAAATGTTAGGGATCAGGGAAAAAAGAGACAAACAACTAATATATTAAGTCAGACCAACCATCAGTACTAACAAAAACATGCATACAGAATCTATTCACTTACTGGGCACATTCTGCAAGTTTTCCAAGATTTTGATTGTCCAATATTGCCAGAATCAGCTTCTTGTTCTCATCAAGGTACTGCATCATGACAAGGCTTCATATTAAATAGTAAAGGTTCTTGCAGCCTATTTGGGTTTAACTTATAATATCATTTAAATTGCTTGAAGTGATAATTATGAAGGGGACAAAAAAAATACATGTATTAGTATTCTATCCTGAAAATGGCCTAATACACATACAGGATAAATGAACAATTTCATTTCATGACTATACATTTCTTCATGGATCAAGGATACTATAGAAGAAGCCCAATGTGCATCAATACTACTAGTTAAGTTTGGTGTTGATACACAACCTCTAAATCTCGAAAGAATCTTGTATCATGAAGGATTCCAGGGATCCCAGATTCTGTTGTTTAGCCATCTGATTGTTACGACAACTTGTTTGACTATGATAAATAAATATTGATTCACCCAATGTAAAATATTATGTGCATCACTATAGACTTAAAGTTCAACGAACAGTCTACCAAACTATAAGTTAATTAGTTAAAGGATTCATGGGTTATATTGACAACTCTAACATTGGTGTTCGACTTAAAATCCTTTTGAAAACATATGACCCTAGGATATCCAAAAAAACTGAAAGATAAAAGAGTAAAAAGACTGAAAGAAAACTTTTGGTGAAACAATTAAATGGAGTAATGGGCATTACTCTTTACATGACTTTTAGATCCATGCAGCCAACCGACTTTAAGATAAGTCTTTCAATTTATGAACTTGAATTTCCTAGCCTTTTAAAGCCTAGAGTAAAATAAAGAGCCTATGCTGCAAATTAAAACCCCACTATTTTGTAATATAGGGGTCTTATCACACAATCAGCCCATCTGAATATTTAAATAAGGTTGCCATTTCTCTTAACAGCCAATTCAATAAGTTCAGGACAAGATTGTCAATGAGTGGTATAAATTTATTAAGATATGCCTTTAGGCCAGTGACAAACAATCAGCATACTCCACTAGACATCAAGAAAACCTAAATCCTAACTTGAAATAATCAGGCATCAAGATAAACAAATAAGCTTCTTAGAGATACCAGATGTTAATTCAGTAATAAATAATACCAGATAATACACTTGTAGTTCTAGGTGGTACTCAAACATTGAGTAAATCAACAGCTCAAAGAAGAAATGGATTAAAATCACAATGTCAGATGCAACTTCTCTGCCTACTTGCTCTGCAGTTTTTGGTGCGCAAGGAATTATCTGAGACAGATGTCACTCCTTTATCTTTATATTTATTAGATGGGATTGTGAGCTTTGTATTTGAAATGACTTAAGTCAGTTAAGTGCTAGAACTTGGCTCTTATCATGATAGACAGTATAAGCAAAAGGTAATGAGGTAATGAGGAAATAAAACAAAAATCTTTTTTTGTGCTGACCATAGTATTGGTACAAATTAATCCCGCCAAAAGTCATAACTAATCTTTGTCGGGACCCTGAGCGCACACAAGGTGGGTATTCTCCTACCAACACAATTTATTCCATATCCAATGGCCAACCAGGAATCGATCCTTGGATTACTTGGTTAAAGGACACAAGCTGTTATCACTTGTGCCAAAAATATCTAATTTATCGAATATTATCATAAATCCCAATTCATTCTCACTTCATATTGAACAAGTGTCACCTCCCAACTTCCAGAACAACCACAACATAATACTAATAATAAGGGAAATGCTAATAACAAACTCTCTTTACATACTCTTTCAAACAAACTTTTTACTATTAGATAAAACTTATTGAAAATCACAAAATTATGTGAACCCTACTCCCTAGCTGGCTAGTGACAGTCATATTCATGATTTCTAATAATAATAATAATGAACCCAGAACAAAACATGAAAACCTTAAAACTAATTTCAGAAATCTATGAGGAAAGCAGTGGGATTAAAACAGCAAAAAACATACTTTTTGAATCTGCTCGGTGGTTATGTTCGTAGGTGGGAAAGAAGGCATCATAGGAATCATTGGCGGTGTCTGCTGCATCTTCTCAGCCTCGTTAATGTCACTGAAACTAATTTAAAAAGAAAAAGCAAAAACCCTAATTCCCCCAAAATCACCACAATCATAAACAGTTCCCAAACCCCAGATGGAAAAATGTTACACAAACCCTCAATAAAAAGGGAAAAAGACAAAAATTTTGGCATAAAAAGAGAGAAAGAGGACCTGGGTATGGTCTGAAAGTAGGTGAGAGAGAGGTAAAACACAGTTGAGAACTGGGGTTTGTCTTTGTGGAGATCCTTGTTCGATCTTCTGGGGTACTGTGCACACGATGTTTCTGGAATTTGAAGACAAAGCAAACAACATAAAAACAAAGGAATAGATTAAGGTTACCTTCGCTTAGCAGTGTCAAATAAATAATAAATAAATAAAATAAAATTACCAACCAAAGCAAACAAAACTCAATGGTTGCTAGGTTTGGGGTTTTTGTGCGACGTTCGGCTTTTGGTAGTTCCAAATCCAAACTAACAATCGACAAGGCTCAAGTGTTCGCTATTTATAGGTCTTCGCATTGCCCCCTGTTTGAGTTTGACTGCTGTTGCTGCTGCTGCTGCTGCTGCTGCGTTTTGAGCCCGGTTCGGACCATTGTATTGTACTGTTGCACCACAACATGAATATGGGATAAGCACAAGATGTTTTTTCATCGTGTTTTGTTTTTTTGGGGGGAAAGTGGGTCCTTGGTGAATTCAAGTACCACCCATTCAAAGCCCAATTTTAATTTTGCAGGGATTTAAAGCTGGGGCTCACACTTGGGTTTTGAATTCCAATGTATACTAATTTGGGAAGAGTTGGTTTATTTTTGGTAATGGAATAGTATATAATAATATGTTATTATCCAAATGTGTAGCTTCGTACAAGATAGAATAATGTGAAAAATGGAGCAATTAATCTTTGATGGAAGGATGAATGAGTGGCACTTCATTGCATTTGTTGCACTTTGGCAATTGTATGTATGATCATGATAGTAATAGAGAAGAAAGAAGGATGGTTAATGAATCAAGTATCTTTTTGCTAGAAGTAACGTTTGTTGGAGAAACTATAAAATTTTATTAGGAGCTCATTTAAAAATAAGGAACACAAGAAATAGGAAGGTTTTGTACGTGTGTGGAGAAAAAAATCAAATTATATCAGTATAATTTATATAAGCTATTACATCATTTATTAATTTTCAATTTGATTTTTTTTTCTAAATCACTTTTAGATTGAAGTTTCCTTCAATTAGATCATATCTATAACATTATAAAAGGAGGGGAGGGAGTAGGAGAATGGGTGGGGGTAGGTATGTCAGTTTACGTAATTGGGAGTTTGAATAACAAAGCTGGAGGTGTCAATAGTAGCCCCTAATGATTGGGTGTTAGGCTACACAAATTGAACGCTCAGAAGAGCCCAATTAAACCCACTCGTGTGCAAGCTGATTTGATGTTCCCTTGTTTTTATGTTGAACTCATGCGATTCTTGTTTAGAATTAGCTAGTAAACGAAGTAACAACCTCGGGAAATCATATCTCAAGCATACAAGCAAGTAATGCTAAGGCTTCATTTGGAATCATAATGATTGCTTGCTTCCTCTTTTTGCGGCATTTAGTTAGTTAGTTTTATTCAACACACTGTTGGTGCCTATGAGTATTTGCAATTCTATCTTTTCGTCCAAAATTGTCATTTATGCATGCATGTTATCTTAAATGCACCTACTCATACAGTCCAATAAAATGGAAATATTTGAGCAAAATTTCTTCTGATTCACACAAGTTGTTAAAAGTTAAGTAATATACTTAAAAGAGATTGTGACGTTCAAGTAAATATTTATAAGAAGTCAAAGGTGTAAAGTTTGAGAAAATACTTGAGACTTTTATGACCTATTTTTAGTCATCGATCTCCTAGACTACCATTGTGATGATCCTTGTGTAATTAAACTTGAAAAACACATCTGAAAGTCATGATTTTTGCTAAGGTTGCTAATTAATGGACTACTACGTATTATATCTTATGCTTTAGAGCTGTACGAGAGTTAGTGTAAGGTCAAAAAATTCTCAAACCCTATATCGTGTTGACTGTTGAGTCCTGCAAACCTATATGTAATTAAGTTTAGTTGTATTAATATTACACCAAGATATTGTTTTTATTCTCTATTATATATTGTCCTACATCTTCTGGATGAGGTTCAGAATATATAGTACCCATTCATCATCTTATGCAACAATCTGGATTCTATTTGCAGCTCATAAGATTGACCTGGTCCTACTAATTATAAACATTATTATTCCAAGACGATGGTTCTGTACCTATTGAAAGCCTTTGTCAGATGCGAGGAGAATTTATAAGCTATTACCAGTTGCAAATTCAGAAAATAAGTACAGAAGGGTTGAAAACAAACAAACTTTTACGTATATAATAATATTAATTAACAAATTGTACGATTGCATACTTATTATAGGACGAGATCAATTACCATTAGGGGTTAAATTTTATAAAATTACTTTTTCAATAATTTTCTACAACAAATAACTTTTCCAATCCATTTTTTAAATTTGATTTTTTCATAAAGTAAATTTCAAAAAAATATAATTTAAAATTTAATCAATACTTTATTACATAACTAATTGTTATCTCTACTATGTAAAATTTGATTAAGTTATAAAAATCAAATGTGATATACTTGAGAGAATCCTTCAAAAGCGATTGAAATATGGGCAAAAATTTGAATAACGGTGTATAATCAAAGTGAATAATAATTTTGATTGAGACGATTGATTTCATTCATGTACATGATTGGAAAGTGCAAGAAAAGTAAAGTATTGTTCGATAAATCGAAGTATGCCCATTAGCCCAATTTTGGAGAAATTATACGAAAACAATTATTAATATCATATCAATGTATTTAGTAATATATTTGTACAAGTGTTAAAATGATGTAATTCGACCGTTAATATTAGAAATTTATAAATAAAACTTAAATTTGTTGATCGCCAATTTGGGGGAGTTGAAACACAATTACTTGATTTTTCAAACACTAACAATATCTACCATCGAAAATTAATTAAAGGTTCAGCCGGTCATCTTATATGTGTTCAATATCCATCTTTTATGAAGTTATGCTTGTTTATTTTACTTACATATTTTTAAATCCTTTACTTTTTTCAATCTCAATTTCTTTTCAAAATTTTACTTTTTCAATTTCTAATTCTTATTATTATCAAAATCATTTAAAAATTAATCATTAAATCGAAAATACCTTTACCAAAATTTCCTTATATATTAATAATCCTACGAATTATTATACTATAGTAACAAAAATGGATATGTTTATCCAAATTATAATCGTAATTCGCATTAAATATTAGACAATTCTTTAATAAGTTGAAAATTATGAACTTACTTGTTTAACAAAAAAAAATTCATAATCAAAAAATAGATTTTATGTCTCATCTTTAAATATTTATTTATTAATAGAATCATTTAGTGAAAATTTATGTGCTATGTTGAAAATATTTTTCTTTCGAGGAATAAATACAATTTTCACAATTAACACTAATATGTTATTTAAAATATAAATAAATATCTTTTATTAGTTTGAATGTTTAGATTATCTAAAATTTTATATTCATAAATTATAATAATCAAGACGGTATCATATAATTTAACTATTAGATTGGTAAAATTTACTTTTTGTAAACTATTACTATTAAAAGTTTATATTTTTATAGGCTCACCTAACTATCAATTGATCTTATCCCACTTTTATGTAAAAATAAATCTGATATATAAATATAATTAAATAGTCATTTTAATTCTTTAACTTTTCCATTGATTTTAAATTGGTCACTTTTACTTTTAAAAAACTCTCTTTCCACCATCCCAAAACGATCAAAGTTGATTACATTAGTCTCCCAAAAATGAATAATTAATGTGACTGACTTTTTTTTTTTATAGTTTGAGGACTGTCTACGTGACAATTTTATGATAGTTCAAAGACTTGAAGTGAGATTTTTTGAATACGATGGTGGAAAAGTAAAACAAAAAAAAACAATATATATATATATATTAAATGAAGGGTGGCTATTGTTCCCTTTAGATCCGTCCCTAGCTATTACCTGTATGATAGTTGCTGCCACCATATTGCCCTGTTTGTAAACAGGGTTGGAGTTTCTTGTTGGTTAAAGAAAGCTATGGGCACCCGTCCCAATTTTTTTCTTTTCTATTTTACATATATTTTATAAATATTATTTCATAAGTCAACCACTTTGTTGATTATTAACTCCATCCTTGTTTCCAAGTGATCTCAATACCTTCAAAATTGATATCCAACATCACTTGGAGACTTTGCCAGATTCTCTTGATTATGGGTCAGGGTTTGGTCCCCCATGATCTTGTTTTCTTCCTTTTGTTCTTTATATCAATAAATTTAGGCATATGGCAAATGATTCATAATGTATAGGGTGCCAACGTTGGGATTATGCACTCTATTCATAGTCTGCAACTTGGTTCACTGTGAATGGTTGTAATGCATGAAAAACTGGTTTCTTCATGCGCTTTTGTAATATGGACCGGTACTACTGGTACCATGTTTATTTTAATGAAATTTCTTTCTTTTGCTGGCAAAAAATAAATAAATAAGTGTCACAATCATCCAATCTGATGCTCTATAGTTCTGTGTACGTGCGATAGGATTGATTAGAATAAAACTTTCACTTCTTTATTCATCAGATTTTAACTTGTACTGAATACTGATTAATTGTTTTGGTATTCACTGTACCAAGAAAAGAAAAGTTCATCAAAACATTTGACCTGCCATAACATTCTCATTCTATTATTTAATTCTTAAATATTAAATTTGATAGCTAGAGACCTTGGACTCTCCCCACTTTTCATAAGATACACAAAATGGAAAGGAAGGTTAATTCATTTACTTTAATTATATGGATTTCACGAATACAAGCTCTTGCTTTTCGTCTAAGAAATAAGATAAGAGGATGGATGGACTGCTCAAATCGATTAGAAACCAAGACATGATAGCGGATCCCTAGAAGCCAATAATGTTTAATAAAGAAGGTATTATTGCTAAAAAAATCCAATGAAATAAAAAATTATTATTTTATCATTATTTTTTGTTCAGCAAAAATAAATATGAGATAAAAATATATTTATAATGAGAAAATAATTATCTATCTATCTATTTACAGAAAACATATTTTCAAATTAAAAAAAAAAGAGTCATTGTTTAACCTTTTTTTTTACAAAAAGGTGGTTTTAACACGTTCAGTTTCATTTCAACCACGCGAAGACTTTTCCTTCAGGCCTCCTCCAACTCCATGACCATTTTGTGAATTACTCACACAAGTGATGCATGAAAACATGCAAGGGACAAAAATTACCCGGGGATTTTCATATTGTCCTCTAAACTACATCTCTTTGGCACTTCTGCGGGACAAATTATATATAAGACTCAAACATAAAATTATACTTATTCAGTAAAAAAAAAACCTTAAAATCATATTAATATAATATGATATGGTTGATAACTAATAGTGTTTGATCTTAATTTTATGTATATATATAAAATAACTTGAAAGAAGTTAACGCCTTAAATAAATTTCAATTCTTCAAAACATTAATTAAACTTTGAGTCTTTCACTTTCTATTGGGTAATTAGGGATGCTCATGGGTTGAATTTGATTAAACCCCTTATTCAACTTGATATAAATTATATAGGTTGGATTAGGTTTAGGTAATTTTTTTTGTACAGATCCTACCCAAATCAACCCGGCCATAAACATATTTAATTAGGTTGGATTAATCGAGTCTAAATATTATTAAGAAATTAGAATTTTTTTTTTAAAAAAACTTTATAAGTATATAATGTTTAAATGTATTCAAAAGAGACCAAATTGTGTCAATATTTGATTAATAGAATTAACATTTCAATTTTAATACAATATTTCTATTTTAGATAAAACTAAAGTATTATATTAATATGAGAAAAACATAAGCAAAATTAAAACAGAGATAAAAATAATAACTTAAAAAGAAAAATAATAACTTAAAAAGAAAAAAAAATCATGGGTGATTTAGTTTAATAATTTAATAAACTATGTAAACTAAAAATTAATGTATTTTATATTTAAAATTAATTTATATATATGATATGAATAGGATCGAATTCAAAACAATAAAACTCATCACTGCTTATATTGGATTTTAATTAGATTAGATGAAATTCAACTCAAATATGTAAAAAATTCAACCCAATATAATTGAATCAAGGAACAATTAAGAGATTCTCTAGAAGAAATAAAGAGTTTTACTTTTGGTGGCAACATGTTATGGGGTGGTGGATGGTGATCCCACTTATGGAGTCAAATCAATAAGTTCTAAGAAGAAATATTTAAATCTCATCGATCTCATAAGTATTATATCAAATTTCATCAATCAAATTGTTTTTTTGAGAAATACGAAACATCTAAGTCATCTAATTAAAATCTAACCCAATATAATTGAATCAGGTTGGATAATTAATAAATTTGGACTTATAAATATCTTTACCCCGAAGATACTAAGTAGCGAAAAGGCTTGAGATAATAAAGCTTAAGAAAAAAAATTAAAAACAAGTCACAACTGTGCCAATAAATTAAACTCGAGGAAACTTGAAGAAAAAGTCTCTAAGATATCGAGTTAGAAAAAATTAAGAAATATATAAGTAAGACGATAATAAGTCCATAGTATTAAAATATATATTCTTGGATAAATAGACCACTGCACCTAAAGTAAAGTAAAGCTTTCTAGCTAACTCTCATTCCTTCACTATTGAAGAGGTCCCCGATACAAATTCTAATGTATGTGGCACGGATCTAGTTTGCAATTTTCTGATGGCTGCGCCTACTTCCACAGCCAACTTGAAATGGCATTGATAGATCACTGATCCCTAACCAATTTCAGTAGTGTAGCTGAAAAAGATTTGTGTTAGTGGGCATAGCCACTTTGCCTCTGCAATATGCTCGTCCATTTAATTTGACTTATAAAATGGGATGACTTTGAAACACATAACGTGTTATCATGGAATGATTTGCAGAAAGTTTTAATTATTTCAAGAAATTCGTTTTGGTTTTGCTTTTCAGTTGTTTCACGGAAACTTGGGTGGGCAGTGATTGATCTTTTATTTTTGCGACGGTTAGCAAAGGTGCCACTGCCATGGATGGAGCCATCAACCATGGTCCCCCATTTTTAAGAAATTATATATATATATATATTTTTATCTTGGTACATACTATAAAGTATTTATGGACTTTATTACAGACTCAATACATAAATCAACCGACATAAAATTATTTTAAGTTAATTAGTAATCTTGAGTTGAGTTTTAAATATGCTTAAATTTTTTAAAGAATTTTGCTACTTATAATAATCTTACATAGTCCAAGTATAATGGTTTCCTGTGAAAAATAATTGTAAGCCTAGACAAAATATATATATATATTCACTCATCTTATCGATAATTAATCTATAAGCAAAAACTTATATGATCACATTTAGTTATCTCTTGTCTCAACCTCATTTTTACTATTTACATAACTCAAACCTAATTTAATTTACTCGAACGAATATAACTTTAACTTTGGCATTTTAGAAATTTCATTTGATTTGTATTAATTAACTCCATGAAAATAAAATAAATTGGTCCTTGTGTTGGACCAGTAAAAGTCTTGTTCTGCCCTTGTTTGCACATATGCTTCTTCCTGGAGTATGATTATTTGAAAGCGGCATCATCTCTTGGAAATAAATAGAGAAATCAGTGGACGGTAGGATGAGTACTTCAGCAGTTTATCTTGAAAGCAACTACTATTTAGAAGTGGACTTGTATATAAAACGTGCCTAGTCAATTCCAATTGGATTACATATAAACTGGGGAAGGCAACAACTCTGACATGTGACTTGCCTAACCTTTCTTTCTTTCTTGTGCTTTTAAGGAATTAACATGAGGGAATTTGTAAAATGATAAAAGGAGCAACTATAACAAAATCCTTTAATTTTGCACTTACTTTAGAAATATCGATCTTCCCTTAAACTAAATTCCCTCGTCATATGTTACCTAGATTCTCAGATTTTTTCCGTGATCATTTTTTTTTAATACAAACGATGTCACGTTAATTAATACTGGAAAAATTGGTCCCAGATATCAACTAGTCATGTTGTGACTTGTGACATATATAATATTTAATATTTTGAATTATAGTCAGGAAAAGGAATAAAGTGAATGAATACTGGAAAAAAAAAAAAAAAAAAGATGGATCTGCTGCATCTGCTGCATCTGCCCCTCGCTTATCCAAAGAAACTTTATCAGTTTGATTAATAATCATGCACACCTGAACTAGATACGTACAAAAGAAGAACATGAGAGTTGAAGCCTGCAGAATCAATTAAGTATAAAGCAACCACCATGAACATTTTAAAATTTGAATGGTTTCAAACAAAATGCCAAAAGTGATTAATTATGCTAGCAATGAACTATTTTCAACATTGAACAAGTCAAAATCAGAAATATATGGAGGTGATTAATTTCAACCCGCACATAACAGCATCTTGTACGTACACACCCAAGAATCATCTCTTTGGGGCACACAGAGATTCATCAAGTGGATGAATGCTTTGTTTTTTCATCTTAAAAACATCCTCTTCCTCGTTTTTGGAAATAAACATGTCAGAAATGATGAGGGAGAGCCAAACAATGACTGGGGTAAGCAAAAGAATGAGACCAAAGGGCACCATCCAAAGTTGCCTATTTGTTGGATGGTATTTGTGTAGCCACCATCCAAGCATAGAGCCTCCTATTATGCTTATCAACAAAGATGAGATGAAAATTATCAAGTAATAGGACTTTGTAATCCGTTGGTTTTCCTTGTAGTACTCATAGTCTCCATTTTCCACTTCTTTAGGTGTTCCCATCTAATTGAAGAAGACCTTGAAAGAAGAGGCTTGCCCTGAAATTGAAAATAAAATTGTTCAGATTTAAGGTGATTTCTGGTAGACGAAAAGATAGAAACATAACAACAAAGGAGGTCTTCAGTGTTGATCCCCTGCAAAGACTTTGACCCTCAAATTTAAATTATTTATTTAACAAAAGAAATCCAATTATTGAATATGAAAAATACCAAATTAATTAAGAAAAACTTGCCTTAAAGTGCTGTGGAAGAAGAAGAACTTGGATTGTGATCAAGGAGGTGATGGAAATGATATGTTGAGGAGAGAAAAATAGGTGGTGAGGAGCATGAGTTGTTGAAGGGATTTTGTGAGTGCAAGTTACTATACAAGTAAGTTACTACTGAGGCATACTTATCAGGGCCAGGGGTGTCCTTTGCTTTTGAACAAGGTTGTCATTGTTTATTAAATACTAAAGAAATATGGGACATATTGCATAAGGTTTTGACGCTTATTCATGAGGTGGCGTTAACTGGGGTGGAAAGGAGTTGATATTTCTATTTGTAGTTAATAGAATTGTTTTTTCGAGTTGGACAACTCTTTTGTTTGTTGGGATACTACTGTGGCACAGGCCCTGTGCCAAACGTGGCTGTCACCATTCTATTTTTATTTATGCCCCAAAAGATAATCTAATGTTGGTGAACTTTTATTTCTGAAAAGGGTTTTATTTATTGTTTTGCTATGGACTTATAAAATCTTAGGAATCTAAGGACCGACACTGCTTACCTTGTTTCATTCATTAATTTTGAGCTTAGTTTTTTTCTTGTTTTTTTTTATATTCTTTATAAAACTCCTTCACTTTTTAGTTATCGTTGGTCTTTCATTATATACCTTTAGATAATGTATTAAAATTATTGTCTTATCTAGAGTTTTTCGAATGTGTAGCTTGAAGACATAGATAAAGAAAATTCAAGATTTTAACATGGAGAGATTTGTGATACTTAGTAGTGCATTAAACTCTGTATGGTAAGTGAAATTTTTATAACTATTTAGTCACGAAATGAATATTGTAGCTTTAGGGGGTTCATCTTCTGAAAATTGTTTATAAGAAATAATGTAGCTTTAGGGTGTTCATCTTCTGAAAATTGTTTATAAGAAATCTCTGAAACGGAAAATTTATTGTTTGATTACTCTAAAGCTTGTTCAACATCTCTTTGATTAAAATTTTCGATAAATTTCTGAAAAGAGAAAACTCAATCCAACTACTTATGTTTAAATTTCGCTTCCGCGTAACAATAAATGAATTTGCTTCCAAATAAATACAATTAATCAGTGAGTAAATCTTCAATTCATGTGTGTGTATTGTGTGACATATTTCTCTCGTTCTCAGAACATCTTTCAGGAACAAAAATATTTGGAACACATACAAATCGTTGAATGCGAATTTGAACAAAAAAATAAGAAACAAAATCAAGCACGCGTAGTTTTTTAAAGGTGAAATGTAGATAAAAGAATTTAGGAATTGGTAATCTGGTAAATGACAACAGATGAAACAAGTTGCATAAACAATGAATAATTAACTAGTTATCTGTTTGAAACAATTCACCAATTAATTAAAGAAAATTGATATTGGGTATAGTTAATTAGAATTAAGATAATATTTTATGTTAAAGGAGCATGGCAGCTCATTAGAAGAATCTAGAGAAAGCATTGAAATGGTTGGATTATGGCTTGTGTCACACCACTTCTTTCTCCCTGCGTCTGCTTTCTTTTAGGTTCCCCAGTTTCAACGAAATGCCATTGGGTTGGAAAAAATGGAAAAAGAAGTAACCTATATACTATATAGTTAGATTTCTAGTTTATTTCAGTTGATAATGAATCAATAGAATTTACGTATAAATAATTTTTTAATATAAATTAACATGGCAGGTTTACACTAATAATATGCATGATGCATGATATCTTGTTAATAGACAACTTTATATTAAATTAATATATATTATTAATGTATCACAATTTTTATATAATAATATTATACTGTTAGTGTTGATTAATAATATTTGTATATTAACGATTTAATTTCTTTTAAATAAAGACTATTATTACAAATATTTTAGCGCCTAATATTTTTTTCCATCAGTTTATGATTCTTTAGTATAAGTTCAATAACTTTTCCTCCGATAGTTCTAAATACTAAAAACATCAACAACAACAAAAATAGTCAAAAATGTGATCAAAGGGCAACTTAATGGTTATCCAAATTGGATATTGTTATATCCACTTCTCTTTTTATAAAATTAAATTACTTAATTAATCTCTCCCATACTCTCCTTTTCAGCATAACAACAAACTCATTTTTTCATAGCAACAACACATTTTCTTTATCTTTCATCACACTCCCTCTTCTCTTTCACTCATTTTCATCCTCCCTTGTTGCAGCGGAGCATATCTTAGAGTTGTCTAGATTAAAAGACTAACATCAATTATATGTTTTCTCCACTTATTTGCTTTACTATTGTACAATTTTTCTCCTTTACGAGATTTTTATTGGTCCTAATATTCTACTTGAATTTTTATTGGTCCTAATACTTTTCAGAATGTTAAAAATAAAATTGTGTTTTGGAAAATACTTTCTAAAATGTTAAAAACAAAATATTTTTCCAAAAAATACATTTCAAAATAATGTTTTTTTAATCAGTGTTATGGGTATAAAGGGTATATATGATTTTTAAAAATAGAATAAAATAAATGGGAGTGTACTTAGCTAAAAGGTGAGTGAATATAGCAAAAGCCTCCCAAATTACCCAAATTAAAGTGCTGCCTGTTCTAGCAGCCCGTTCTAGCCCAAAGGCATAACTGGAATCTTAAACCTAAAGCCTGAACTTAGTCTATATGACTTTTAGCAGGACTTACAATATAAATTATACCTAATTATGGCCCTTAAGTTTTTTTTTATCAGTCTGAAAGAAATGACCCTTAAGTTAAAATGGTATATTGCATTTTCATTGGCATATTGTTATTCTGCTTTTCTGTTCTGATGCTGTCAATTGTGAGTATTTTTTGCCCCCCAAGAGATCGGTGCTTAAAGCAATTTGAGTTAAAAATAATAGGGTTATTATAGTGGGTTGGGTGGGTTGACATGTGGGCTTAGGAACATTTTGAAAGTTTAGTGTGGTAACATAGTGCTCCCAAAAAAATTGCAAAACAGAGGCCACAACAACCTCTCTAGGGCATGCGACACCATAGGTTATGGAAAAAAAACTCAAAGAAAATCTAAGTTTTACTATTTACTTCACCTTTCTTCTATTCTCTGATTTTCTTTTATCTGCTCTTTCCTGCACCTCCAAGTTGCTTCCTACATCCCTTTTTTAGCTTACAAAATGATCCATCCGGAATGTAAAAATTGATTACAGATTTTGACTTCCGAAATGACTAATCCGGAAGGTAAGAATAATATTCCAGAAAAGGTGCAGCAAGTAACTTGGAGGTGCAGGAAGCAACAACCTTTTGTTATATCTCTCCTTAACTACTTCTCTGATTGCAAAGTTCTTGGGCTACTAAACGAACACACACATGCACACCTCTCTTTCTCTCTCTCAACCTAACACATTAAAGGCCTTAAATAACATATAGGCAGTTGCTATATCCATTCATGTTCTTATCCACTCCCCTTTTCAAATAATACACTCCCCCATTTACTTATAAAAGGAGAGTGAATTAGCAAAGAAAGGATGTGGATATAAGCACTCATCCAATGGCAACTCCATCAATGCCTAGACCAATTTCATGTTGCTTCCCTTGAGTGAGTTTGCTCTATTGACTATTACATATCAATGATAATGTGTTTTTATATGCTAACTAATTACCATTTCATTTTATTCATTCTCTAACTTCAGGAACACATTTTAGGCCTATCTTCGGGACAAATTTCAGAATATTGATTAGGTAATGCATCAATAATTTAACCTTGTAAATCAAAATTAATAAAATAATATACAACTAGTTTTACTTTACACGAATATCATATGACTATAATGATGGTTGTCAACAATTTTCTAAATCTGCTGTTATGCTTAGTCTAAAAAAAAGTACACGTGCAATATTAAAATACATATTAAATATATTAAGCTATTAATATTATTGGGTGTCATGCACAAATTAATATGATACAATATGTTTTCTGTTTCTCTAAATAGTATATAATTTTGCTTGGGACTGTAATCACAGAGATGTCGTCTGTGTTTCAGACTCACTTCATGTCATTTCTCTTATTCAAGCTCCTATGGTTGTTAGTCAGAGATATGCATCCATCATCATGAGGATCAAAGATCTGCTTAACTTTAATTGGAAGGTAGTGCTTCGTCATTCTCTTCGGATGCTGCAAGAGTTCACTTTCTGATATTGTAGTTCTTTTTTCCTTTTTTTTTTTTCTCTCTTCATGTACCACACACACACACACACACACATATATATATATATATATATATATATATATATATATATATATATATATATATATATTAAGAAACAATAAATTGTGCTAAAAAATAGAAAATTTGTAAACTATTATTTTTAGGAATGTCACATATATGCTATGTCCCTAGTTTTGATTTATGCTTGTTTGTTTTTTTGTTGTTATTGCTTGACTCTCTAATTTTTGTCATAAATGTGATATGACATGCATGTATGTTTTTCTCCTAAGTACAGTATTAGCCGCAGACACTAGTCATTTCGGTTAGTTTTTTGTGGAGTTCATATTATAGTTAAAGGGTTTAGTTATGTCATGAATAAAAAAAGCGTTTAGTTATGTCATGTTTAAAACTCAAATAAAATATTTCATTATATTTAGAGTATCACAAATTATTTTATAGGACGAGTTTCATTATTTCCTCTTGTCGTTGTTTTTTTATATATAATTATCTCATGATTTCTCCCCTTATTTAGTATAAGTAATGGTTAATACTTTATGTCTTATTTTAAAATTAAAACAACTTTAGGCATTCATATATATATATATATATATATATATATATATATATATATATATATATATATATAATTATATTAAGTTTTACTACTAATTAATTATTTTTAGAATAAACAACTTATTTAATTTTTAAAAAAAATCAATTTTAATTATCATTTTTATATAATTAGTTTCATCCATTATATATATATATATATATAAAGTACACAAAGAAACAGAGACACTGTCCCTATAGTGAATTGGCAATGAAACATATGGTACATATGGTACAATGAAGGATAACCACAAGGGTGGGACCATGATATAAAGAAATATCTGATCCGCTACTCTGACTCTTATGCTGTCCATGTTCATCCATAAGCCAATAATGCCTATTTTTGGACTTTCTTAATTATTATTGAGAGACCCATCTTAAACACAAAACATCTCCATAAATTTTTACACGTTTGGGTATATATAAACTTTCGAATTGAAATCTTATCTTTGATCATCTCACATTTCACTTTTTAATTTTCTCTTTAAAGCTACAGTCAGATTTGCATCGTAAGGTATTTTACCACTTCAAGATAAATCATTTATGGTACAAAACAAAATAGAAAAACGTTTTGGTACAAATTTATGATACAGGTTTGTTGTATCGTAAGATATTTTACCTCTTCAAAATAATGAAATTAAGATAAGGAAATTTATAACGAAGTTGTGGAAGGCTTCAATAAATATAGAGTTATTTTAGAATAATTCAAGATGACATTTCCAATTTCGTTAAGGAAATTACTTAGGAGTATATATGTACTTTCATGACCTATATTTATATGTGAGGGTGGCAATATGCTCTCTATTTATGAAAATTCATAATTATATATCGTAATGAATAATTATTCGTATTTTACTTCCTACTTTTATAATTTTAAATCAATTAAGTCAAAACTCAATTATATTTTAAGGGAAAATTATGCTAACTTCTCACGATACTTAATGATTACACTAATGTTCCTCTTATT
>NC_038243.2:4339161-4387230 GCF_000004515.6 Glycine max | reverse complement strand
ACTAATGCTAAGTGTAATCAAGTTAAACTTTGAGGGAGGTCAATATGACTCATTTTAAGTAAATAAAAAGCCTTTTGATGCCGTAGTATTTATAATTTAATAAACTTAGAATCTTGAACCCACTAACTTAGACTCAATTTTTCTTAAAACTTTTAATCTTTTATTAATTTTTTATCGGCATCTTTAGTCATTATAAGATTTTTTTTTGGTCATTTTAGTCCCTTGTTTATTTTATTATTCAAAATTAGTCTCAAATATAAAATAAATGAAGGATTAAAATTGGGAAAAATGGAAACTAATTTCGAATAATAAAAATAAGTAAGAGACTAAAAATTGGTAAAAATATTTAGAGGGACTAATGACGAAAAATTAATACAAGATTAAAAATTGTCAATTTTTTTTGAAAGACTAAAAATTGGAATTTATAAAAATTGAGGGGCTAAAAATTTAATTAACCTCTATATATAATATATATTATTTTAATATTTATATATGAGGAGATATCAAAACTTTAAAAATTATTACACTATTTTATAACTCGAATAATATTTTCTTAAAATTTATTGTTGGATTCAATTTTTTTTTCATATAGATCTCATTTGTAAAATTTTATGTTAATCCAAAATTATTTTTCATCTCATTTATATAGATTAAAATCGACATCATATAAGCATTTCAAAATATGTTAAAATATAAATTATTTGATTGTCTTTGTATTGTTGTTCAATTCTGATAAAATTTGACTCATATGATCTTAGTAAGATATAAATATAATTCAACGGTTAAATCAATAAAAATCACACTTCATATTAAGTTATAAAAATGATATAATAAATATCAAAATTATATATATATATATATATATATATATATATTTATATATATCACATGTTTAGTTTTATCTTATTCCAATTAGATAAAATTAGTATGAATATCAAAATTTTCCTATTAGTATTTAATCTTTGCATACCAAACATTTAACTCAAGATTACCGGATAACCGGATAAGTTAAAACAACCTTACCCTATTTGATCCACGCTTTTAGTATTTTTTTTATTTGTTTAGATTGTCAATATTGCATCTAACAAATTGGTTTAGTAGCGAGAAGTAATCTACGGTTATATTATAAATCTAAGTTCTCCCTTTTAATCTGTAACTCTCTTTTTTTTTTTTAAGGCACGTAATTTCTCCTGTATTAAGTATTTGGATTTATTTTTTTCATTTATAATTTTTAGTTATTCAAAATAATATTACTTAAACTTAATTAATTTTAATTTCATTTAAAACTTTGAATAATACAACATATGAAATTAAAGATATTTTAGATAAATTAAAATTTAAGATTATCATTATTATCTTAGTTAAGATTAATTTAAAATTTTAAGTTTTTAACACATCAATGTAAAAAAATGAATTCACACATCAATACAGAGACATATATTTTGACTCAGTAGTTCATTATCATAAATTAGGAAATTTTTTATTTAAATTTAATGTTTTATTTCTCTCTATAATATATTCTTATTTAATAAAATAGAATAATAAAGTCATTTACTATTTTAATTGTCTTATAAATATTATCTAAATTAAAAACATAGCAGTAGAGTACAATTCAGAAACAAAGCTTACTACACTATAATTGAGCATATAATTATATATTTAAATATTAAGTGTGTATCTCTCTAATTAAAACTCATATAAAATATATTTTTATGAGCCTTCCTGTCTCAGTCTAAAACCGGCATATTTAACTCTAAAAAATAATTTGTGTATACTCGTGGATTCAAATGTAGACCACAATGACCACGACAAAAAAGAAAGTAGCCAATAAAAATATACCAAATAAAAGAAGATATATACTGCAGTTTTAATTTCATATGAAAGCAATTCTACTAAGTTTCTTACGTCACAAGAGCAATAATGCTAGAAGATAAATAATAATATTGCAAAAGCAGTTTTGTTCCGGATGATCATTGCTAGTTGCTGAAAAGGCCTTCTTCCCTATTCTGTGTGGTGTGCATATTATTACAACGACTGCAGTTACAAAACTATCCTCATAACTTGTTGATATTTAACTCCTAACAATAATATTTATTTCACATTCAACCATTTTATGGATATTATTGGATTTTTTTAGCTATTTTTTTTAAATTAAGTTTATTATTATAGAAAATGCATTTGTTTAATCACAAAAAATGCAATTAGTTAACTCAACTGTGATTAAAAGAACTTGGACAACCTCATTGGTGAAGTATATTTTGGTGGATATTTACTAATCATAATGGAGGCTTTAATATATAGTTACATACGGAGGAAACTGTCAAAAAAATAAAGCATGTTTATGAAAGATTATTTCCCCTAATTTTAGTTGTTTTCATGGAAAAAAATATTTTCTGAATGTTTGAGACATCAACTGAAATTTAGTAAAAAAAAAAATCCTTAAAAATAAGTTGTTTTTATGAATATGAAAATTAGTAACTTATATTTAGTTTTCAACAATTTATTTTTCTTTTCAATTAATTTTATTCTTTTTAATTATATAAAAGCTAATTTTTTGCTGTATCCAACCAAAATTAATTATCTTTAAATCATTTTTAACAAACTTATCCAAACAAAAATTGATTTTAATTTTAATCAGTTATTTAAATAATTTAAATTGTCTTAGCTTTTCCAAATTTACTTAAGCTTTACTGAAATTTCTCTTATAATTCTAAGTTATTTTTTATTCACAACATTCAGACCAATGTCAAGGGTCAGACCAACCCTAACACACAAAGATACTTATTACACCAATATGCAATTACCCTTACTTCAAATCACTTTTAGTGTAAATGGGTAACAACTTAGGAGAGATGAGATTTATCTTAAGATCCACTAACTCAGGAGTTCCCTCCGTAAAGGATGACGTTCTATGACGGCGTAAACAATTTGTAAGATGATGATCAAACATAAATATTTATTCAAATTCACATTAACTAGTTATTTAATATTATTTAATGTGGTTTTGGATTATTCCACCAGAAGTCAAACATGCAAGTAAATGAAACACGGTAATTTAAATTATATACTACATGGAGGGGGCTAGTTATTTATTTATGGTAAGGTTAAATAAGGGAAAGGGGGTATATAGGGAAAGCAAAAAATGAGGCAATTTCCAGGAAGGTGCCTGAGGAAAGCAAGCAAAACCATTAAAGTTATGGAACACATGGTTGGTTTAGGATTTTTGTGTTTTTGTCTTCCTTTGATCCTCAAACAACCGAGGGATCATATCCCCACACGATTCAAACACGCACTCTCTATCCATTCATCTCTCTCCCTCCTTCCCTACTTTCGTGATTCTTCTTCATCTCAAACACACAATATTTTTGAACCAATAAAGTAGTAAGAGCCTTATTTGAACATCTATCGTATCCAAAAACACAAGTTTGGAAAAACGTTAATTGTGGGAAACAAAGGAACAGAACAATGAGCGGGAAGCCAGTGAGACCTCGTACCCGTGTGGGAAAGTACGAGCTGGGAAAAACCATTGGTGAGGGAAGCTTTGCTAAGGTCAAGTTTGCTAAGAACGTTGAGAATGGTAACCATGTTGCCATCAAAATCCTTGATCGTAACCACGTCCTCCGCCATAAGATGATGGAACAGGCACGTATTATATGAATTTCGTTTTTTTAGATATATATTTCATAAGAGACAGTTTTGTTCGAGGTTGATAAGATTATTATTATCACCTGGAGCTTGAAATATTTAGTTAAGTTAAATCAATCTCAAACAAGTTGATTTACATAGTGTTTGTTTATTTTTGTTTTTAAATCAATGTTAATTTTCATTTCTTTAAGGTTGCCCATTAATAATGTAGCTTTTGTAGTTTGTGCTTCTTGTGCGTATAATTAAAATTATTGAACTTTTGCGTTTTTTCTTTCTTTCTTGTCTTTGATGTTGGCAGCTGAAGAAAGAAATTTCAGCGATGAAGATGATCAATCATCCAAACGTTGTCAAAATTTACGAGGTATGACGCAGTTTTCTGATTTCTCTTTCATCTGAAAAACGAAAGCGTTCTTTTTTTAACATGGCAGCTAGACATCTTCTTATAAAATATTATTGCTAATAATGTTATTATAATCTTATAAATGATCATCCGATTATAATGGTGCCTCTTCATTTTACACTAAAATAAAATAAATGCATTACATGGCATTTTTATAGGGTGATAATGGTCTTCTAGTCTCTTAAAACAGCCAATGAAACTCAAGCCTCTGTATGGTTGAGCACGTGATAATGTAGCAGATTTTGGAATGCGTAAAAAAATTAAAAATTAAAAATTAAAAATAATGTAGCTACTTATTATCAAAATTACAAATTTATTATACATAAGTCTTCAAATTTACAAATTCTGTATTTATTATATGGAAAACACGTGAAAGAAAATATTTTTTTGGTAATTATAGTATTACGCACCACGCATTATTTTTAATTTTAAACGCCCAGTCCGTGTTCCTTTATTGAAAGAGACGTTATCTTATTTTTTTCACTGACATACTTATTTTGGTACTTACTGATAAACTGAATCTTGAAAAATCTACTGATAAAGAAACAAGAAGAAATATAAAAAAAAATAAAAGATGAAAAATAATGCATTACGGGAGTTGACTCACTTTATCGGACTTTATTTTGATGGTAATTAATACATCCTATGTTATAAATCCGTCACGTGGTAAAATAAGAAATTATAATAGTTAAAAAATTAATAACTAATATTTCATCCGTCCTTAATTATAAATATTATTAACTAATTTTTTCATATTAAAAAATGGTTAATTTAATTATTAATATTACATTTTCCTGTGTCTCTTTTGTAAATGGCTGAACATATCTTATGTTTAGTTTCATGTAATGAAATTCATTTAGCCTTTTAAAAAAAAGTTTTACATTTATATGTAATTGTAATCTTTTTTCTAAAATTATCTTTAAATAATTGATACGTGGAGAGAAAATAATAGTAATAAAGTTTAATTTTTAAAACTATAAACTCTTTCATTCTCCAAATTCATAACATTTACAGTATTATTTATGGATTAAAATAATTATAGATATTTTGATAAAAAAAATAATTAATACAAGAGACAATTAAAAAATAGTCTTATAAAAAAGGTAAAAAAAATTTCCAAAATAATATCTTATAAAAGGAGACTAAGGGAGTATTATATTATATGTACTATATACATAACAAATGTATTTTAGTTTTGTTCACTTTAAAGAAGTATAGTCCAAATAAATATTCCTTGAAGTTACTGGCTTTTCCAGACCTTGCATGAGACTGAGCTTTTTCCTAATTCAAATTTTTCCTTAAAAAAATTAAAACTGTTTAAAAGAAGTAATTTTATTAATATATTTAATTTTTTAATTTATGCTTTTAAAAAACACTTATATCAAATAAATACATCAATGTTAAAGTTAAGAAATAAATGAGTAAATAGTAATGTCATTCAATAAAAAATTATTATATATACTTTTTTTAACTTATACAATAATTACTTTGAAAATCTTACTAAGAATAATTTTTAATTAATTAGTTAACAGTGTAAATTTTCTATACTATAAGATTGACAAATTAAACCCATAAATAAAATCTCTTCAATATAAGCTTAATTTATTACACCGCTGGGGGAATGCATAAGTTCTTTGGTGGTTTTTCATTTTTGGGGTTGGGTAATGCGTAGTAAAGTCACCATCTTATAATATGTTGACGATAGTTTGGTTACTAATAATTAGCATTTCTCTTAGCAGAAACCATTCAAATGGGGGATATAATTTTTTTATTTTCTTATTATTCCAATTTGTTCCATCTAATACTCTGCATATTCAAAGTTGTCGCAGAAAGCGAGTTAAGGTGGTAAAATAACTTCAACTCCTAATATGAGAATCCAAATTTTAACTTAAAGCAAATTTTGTGAGTACACAGCATAATTCTCATGACTCCAAAGTGTAAAGGAGATTAATTCATCAGTTTAAAATGAATGGAACTTGTGCTCTCTCAGCATATATATGTATATGTTATGCATGTACTCAAAGTCATTGACCATTCTCTCTTTAATTATAGGTGATGGCAAGCAAAACAAAGATCTATATTGTGCTAGAGTTGGTTAATGGAGGAGAACTATTTGACAAAATAGTAAGTGGCTCATTTATTTCATATTATATATTGCTTCCTACAATATTTTCTTTATTCCTTTCTTTTTTCTCTTGATGGAGGTGGTATTGGAATAATTCTCAGTACATTGATGTCTTGCTTGGATCTTGCATCTAAATGACTTTGTCTCTTAATTTGATTCCTAGGCTAAATATGGGAAACTTAAAGAGGATGAAGCAAGAAGTTATTTCCATCAATTAATCAATGCCGTTGATTACTGCCACAGCAGAGGCGTGTACCACAGAGATCTGAAGGTCTATAATACCATAATCCTCTCCTGTAATTTAATTAACCGATTGATTGATAAGTCATTTTTTTGAGCAGGAATCAATTTTTTTTTTCTTTTTGAGTTAAATTAAGGATCAGACTCATATTCAATATTGAATGCACTTTGCAGCCAGAGAATCTTCTTCTGGACTCAAATGCTATTCTGAAAGTTACAGATTTTGGATTGAGTACGTATGCGCAACAGGTAAGATTATATATATACACACACACGCATATCTGCCATACAATTAGCTTATGCATGTGCATGTTATGAATTTCTTCTGATTTGGCCATGAGAAACGATAAGTATTGAAACTTGATAGCATCCCCTATTAGTTTCTAGTTGTTACTGACACAATAGAATTCCTTCTAACTGTCTAGTCGCTGCATTCATTTGCATGAAAATAGGACCTTGTTTTAATTCTTAATTATTTATTATTTAATTCAGGAGGATGAACTTCTCCGCACTGCTTGTGGAACTCCAAATTATGTTGCTCCTGAGGTACCTACTTTATATTTTTGTGGATCAGATAGAAGGACAAGATTTGTCCCTAAAACATGAAGTAAATGTAATGTGGTGTACAATTTGTGTTAGGTGCTTAATGATAGAGGTTATGTTGGTTCTACATCTGATATCTGGTCCTGTGGAGTCATTCTCTTTGTGCTTATGGCTGGGTACTTGCCCTTTGATGAGCCAAATCATGCGACACTGTACCAAAAAGTAAGTAATTTCAAAATATAATCATGAGAAGAATGAAAGAAAAGTTGCTATATGTCTAAATCTGAACATATTTTCCAGATTGGCAGGGCCCAATTCACATGTCCATCATGGTTTTCTCCCGAGGCAAAGAAACTATTGAAGCGTATTCTTGATCCAAACCCTCTAACAGTGAGTTCTGAACTAAATGCTTTCTTCTTAGTCTTATTTATAAGATCTTTTAATTGATTCACTGAATTAAGAAAGTTGATTAATTTAATTAGAATATTAAATTTGTCAATAATTTGTATTATTTTTTCCACCAAATTTGCCTTAATTTATTAGGACTTATCTCATTCTTTTCACCTAATTACTTTGCACCTAATTATTTAATATGCTACTAATCATCTTTTCCAATTCTTACAACAGAGAGAATGAATTTATCTTATTCAATTATTGCATTTATTGTTTATTTACTATAAAAATTGTAAAGTAATTAGAAGTATTTTGGTAAAAAAATAATGCAGGAAACAATTTTTTTCAAAAATGATCTTACATACCCCTTGGGCCCTTTTGTCTTGATTCTGTTCTTTGTGATTACCCTTCAATATCTTTTAGGTGGTTAAAGAGTATCTTACGGTTGAAATTTAGTTTTATTAACATTGGGTTGCTTTTTGCAGAGGATAAAAATTCCTGAACTCTTAGAAGATGAATGGTTCAAAAAAGGATACAAGCCAACAACTTTTGTAGAGGAAGAGGATGTCAATGTAGATGATGTTGCTGCTGCTTTCAATGATTCTAAGGTGCTCTGTTTTTGACAATATTTCTATCCATTTCTTATTTACTTTGTAAAGATTTTCTTATTATACTTCGGAAATACAAGAAAGATTCTATAGAAGCTGTTTTCTATGTGTAATTTATTTGTTCTCTTTGATATGTAGGAAAATCTTGTGACAGAGAGAAAAGAGAAACCAGTGTCAATGAATGCTTTTGAGCTCATATCTAGGTCACAAAGTTTCAATCTTGAAAATTTGTTTGAGAAGCAGACAGTAAGTAAAGATTGGTATTCTTTCATCATGCTAAAATGTTATAAAGTTAGTATTCAAATTCCAAGTCACTTTGAAAATTGTGAACTTCTTGGTTTCTAATCAAATTTTGGTTGATTTATGTTTAAGAGCCTGATCTGAATTCAGTTGATTTCTTTAGGCAATTGGCTAACAAAAATACTATTGATAATGAGATATAATAAATTTTCAAACTAATGATGCTTTGTTCTCCATTTTGTTTGAACTCAATACAGCAGGGGATTGTTAAGAGAGAAACACATTTTACCTCACAGCGCCCTGCAAATGAAATCATGTCAAAAATTGAGGAAGCTGCGAAGCCTCTGGGATTTAATGTTCACAAGCGAAATTATAAGGTTATAATATTTCTCAGCATAATTATTACCTGCATTAGTCTGCATTATCTATTTGCCAAGAGCTATCTTTCATGTGATGGATTTTTGCAAAGGAGGAAGAGTAATACACTAAATTAGTCTCTAAAATTATTTAGTATTGGTTAATAAAATTCTTTATATTACAAAAACAACAAAATAAAACTAATCCTTGCCTTTGACAAGTACTCATTACTTTAGCCCTTAGAATTGGCACTACTACTAGTCAGTTTTGTCCCTAACATTATAAAATCAGACAATTTAGTTCTTGAATTTAATAAGTATCATAGGTTTAGTCTATATTTGACAATCCTTAGCCAATTTGGTATTTGACAATCGGGATCAAATTGATTGATGCACAACAATGTCAGGGACTAAATGGATTGATCTTTTAATTTATACCACTAAAATGACTGTATTGTCCGATAATTTCTTAAATGAGGATTGAATTAGGAACTAAAATGATCGATAATTATCAATTTAAAGAACTAAACTTTCTTTTTCTAAGACTAAAATATTCAGTCATTATAACTTAAGGGGTTAATTTAATGGTTTACTCAAGAAAGTTAGAAAACAATGTTCTAGACTATTGAAACTTAATTAAATTTAAATTCTGCAGATGAAGCTGCAAGGTGATAAGAGCGGAAGGAAGGGTCACCTTTCAGTTGCTACAGAGGTACTGACTGCTGAGCCATTTGTGGTACTCATTTGGTAGCAAATTGTGTGTGGCTAAGAATAATAATTCCAGTTTCTTATTCTGTTTCATCATTCATCTAATTGCTGAGATGGTGATATGGATTCTGTTTTTGTTCTATTGAATTTGATTATAGGTTTTTGAAGTGGCTCCCTCCTTGCACATGGTGGAACTGCGAAAGACCGGGGGTGACACACTAGAGTTTCACAAGGCATGTGAACATTTTAATTGTGACTTTGGTTTAGAGGAACAAGAAAAAATAATCTCTTCATTTTGCTCTTCTTTTCTGTTATTTTCTTTGGTAGAACCTATGTTCCTCGTTCTATTGCAAGTGATGGCTTCAACATTTTTTATGAACTATGTAATCTATGTTTCATTTCCTATGTATTTTAATTTTTAAGGAGGGAACAATTAATGACACGCATCATGTCAGATTGTCAATGTCATAGTTTTGTTGCTGATTGATGCTAACCTTATTTGTTGGCTTATTTGCAGTTCTACAAAAGCTTTTCATCATCATCAGGGTTGCAAGACATAGTGTGGCATTCTGAAGCAAAACAATGAAGAATCAAGGTACTCCCTTCCTCTATCTCCCCATGATATGTGCTCTTGTCTTATGCCATTGAGAAGCACATAATTTAAGCTATACGTAGACCTATCATGCATGATGCATGTTAGCCTTATCAAATTCATTTAGAGTGTGTTTGGATGGAGAAATTTTAAATTTTAAGAATTTCAAATACTTCAATTGAAATTCTTTTATTTTCAAAATTTTGTGTTTGGATAAAAAAATTAAAATTATGAGGATGAAAAATATGAATGAAAAAAAAGAGAGAAAATATGATTGGTGTACTAGTTATACGTGTGTTCCTCTATACTCATACTTGATCGATATTTTAGGAGCTCAGACGGTGTTTCTTAAAGAAGACTGTAAGAAGAGAATTTCAATTTCTCACCTTTTAGAAGGAAATTGAAATTTCAGATTTTTAATTGTTTAAAATTCTGTTTTAAAATTCCAAAATTTTAAATTCTTCATAAAAAGCATTCAAACAATGAATTCTAAATAACAGGAATTCAAATTCTCTGATAAATTACTTTCCTCAGTTAAAATTCTCTATCCAAACGCATTCTTACTTATTTTTCTGTCTAATTGATTCGTTTATTATGCTGCAGATGTGCATGCATGGAAGATATCATGCACGTATTTTTGTTGGAAGATATCAGGAACTTTTTTTGTTCATGGAAGATATCGTGCTTAGCTAAAACTGGAGCATGTTGAGTTGGGAGAGTCTGCTCTAATGTTTGATAGGGTAAAAACAAAACCTAGATCGTACAAAACTTAGAGTGTATATTTCCTTGAACTTTTATTCATAATATTTCATGACCTTAATTAATTCAATGGCTCATAATAACTTTGAAAAAATGGTTGTTGCCCAAACAGAAATGAGTGCAATCGAGTTTTTTTTTTTTTTTTTTGTTCTTAGAAGAAATTATATCATAACGAGCCTCCGCATATATAATTGAACAGTAACTCAATAACAACAATGAAAATCTTATCCAGGTGAGGTTGGTCATATAATTCAACATAAATAAATAATATATTGGATTTGCTCATGTTTTGAAAAAGACTTAGGCTATGCTTGATTATTGTGTTTTAAAACAGTTTTGTATTTTAAAATTAAAAAAAATTCGAAAACTTGTTTGATGAATGAAAAGAGATAGATTCATAGAGTACGCTTATAAGGTCTTGAGAAAAATGAGCTTGCATGTATTACTTTTATTTTGAACTGTCACAGACTATCTTCATAAACTTCAGCTTTCATTTGTGATCTATAATGTTTTATTGTTATAGGATTAGTAGCGGCAGCAGTGTTGGCATTTTCTTCTGCATGCATTTCTCCCTTCCTCTGTATTCATCTTCTTACTTTCATTTTTTTTCTCTTTGAACAAAGTACTTAAAAGAGAACAAAATAAGAAGATGGAATATTTTATAAATCTAGTTTGTTTAAAAAAATCAATGTCTAAGCCTAATATGTTATCCATTATTATAATCTTTTTAAAGCCTTATTTGATATTTTATAAAGCTTGATTTGACTTGCTGTTGATCTACTTAAAAGTTTATTTTAAATTACTTTGGATTTTATTTCTAAGAAATGAATTGTGTTTTTCTTTGATCTTTGGTGTTAAATTTCTTTTATACTCTTAATTTATTTTTTAACTCTATTTGGTAGGTATTTTTTCATTGGATTATGAGTACCAACATTAAATGTGATTATCCCTTACAAAATTTAAACTTAAGGGTATTTTTGAAATAAAATTTTGAATTTATAGTAGTATTAACCAAAAACAACTCATTTCTTATGTATAGGACAAGAGTTATTATTAAAGTTTTAATATAGATATAACATTTCTAAATAAAGTATTCGATCAAAACACAATGAAGAATAACTATAAACTATTACCTCTATTCTTATAAATAAGAAACAAATACTTAATTTATTAACACTAATAAAAGTAGTTAAGTTGTTTAATTTTAATTAATAATATCATAAACTTAAATTTTATTCTAAAAATACCCATAAATTAAATGATTTAAGTTGTTGCATTTAAAGACACTATTAATTTTTTTAAGGAATAACTTTTTCCCAATGAGTTTGACTTATATGTTGATAGACTTTACCATAAATAATGATATAGAAGAAAATTAGCAATCAAAGTAATCATATGTTTTTTATATTTAATAACAAAATATGTTTTCATTTGTTTATTATATATAAAAACGGAGGTAATATTAAAGTATTAAAATTAAAATGATTACTGGTCAAAACGAGATAAGGGTAAAAATAAGTATAGGCTAGAGTTTATAAGAAATGTAATTAATGCGATTTGCTAAATTATTTGTAAGATGTAAGTTTTATTTATAAATATTATCACTTACGATATAGCATTAATGTCCTTTCTGATAAATTTGGCCTTATTTCAAATGAGTACAAACTCTTGCTTTCTTGTAAACCTTGCCTGGCCTGCAATAGTAACCTTTGCTTGGATTGCAATGACTATCCTGTGAACAAATGCACAAACCTTCTAATGCACACCCATCCTTCAATATTGTCACTCCATCCTTTAGCCCAAGCACTTGGTCTGTCCATGTATTTGAGAAAAGTCCTTTTGGATCATACTTGTTTTTAACCTTCAAAAATTTCTTTGCGTTTTTGTACTTTTTGATGACTCCTTGAAATGCCAAGTTCCTATTCTTACCCCAATGAGGTAGTCCTCCATATTTAAAAATCCCAAGTTGTTCAACCTCTTCAAGAATGTCTTCATAAAGCCTGGGAGTCATTGGGTCTCTGCTACGGTAGTACAAGAAATCAAATTCTAAAGCATCCTCCTGCTTTCCCAAGTAGGCACTTGAAGCGGTGACATAGCGCATGACAATTCCATTGTAAAGCCCTAATATACATAATCCCTTTGGCTCCAATTGAACTAGCTTTTGCACATCTTCAATAAATTTTTTTACAACAGACAACCTAATGCTAAATGCGGTATTGTAATAGAACAAGCCCTCCACCCTAGGATCCCAGCCACATGTTGTGATCAATGCATCTTGAGGACTATCCAAGCATGACCCAGATGACTGAAGGTGGTTCTGAAATCCAATTACAGGGTATCCAGTGAAGCTTATACCTGCAGTTTAGTTTACTAAATTCAATTTTTCTGTTTTAATTAGTATACAAAATTACTATCATATTTTGGAATAGCTAGCTAGTACCATTGTTAGTAAGTCCATAAGCTACGGTGAATAGGGCATTCGATGAGGCATTAGCATCTATGCACTTTCCAATGGCATCATTTGTGGATTCTTGAATATCCTCTGTGAGCCCCCATAAAATACCAAAACAAATGTTAGCAGCATGGAAGTTGTTTACTTTTTCTTTTTTACGTGTGCATGCTTGCACCAAAATGTAAAATGAAATATTGAATGTATACACTATAAAGTCTATAATTTTAATTGAGTAAAGCTAGGGCAGACCCGTGGTTCTCCTAAAAATCGATATATTTGAAGGAGTGGGACGGAGAGGGATAAAGTCATAGAGACCATTGCCCGATGTATTGAATGGAACACGATCATCAACACGGTAGACAACCTTGCGTTGACTTGGGTACCACATTATATCTGCAAACTCATGTGCATGTCCAAAAGCAGCAACTTGGTCTCCCAAATCTGAATCATTTTTTGCCACATACGTGATGGATCGTTTGAAGAGGCGTTCTAGTTTTAGAGTAATCTGGAAACATATATAGATGAGCAATTATCATAAGGCGCATAGTGGTGTACAAACATCATGAAAAACTTTACTTGCATAGTTTTCTTTCTCCACCAAAATCACATTTGGTACAATATAACAAATTATGTCATAATTGGGTGTGATTGATTTCAAGTTGTGTCATTGAAAATCACATTAAAATATCAGCTAGTTAATGTAATTTTAAGTAAATATATATTTACATATTTTTGTCATATGTGTTGAAGAATTATAATATAGCAAGGTATACACTTACTGTTGAATGGGAGCTGAGGTGCCAGCTTTGGTTATTCGATATTTTGCTAGTCTGTTGGTAAAAATATTGCATGACCAAGGTTCGCGGTACTACCGGTACCTTATAATATATATTGTTTACCTTCCAAAAAAATATACATGTGTTCTGGAATTGTTTGAAAATTGAAATAACTTCAACTTATTTTTGTGTTGGATTAGAAATGTTATGTTGAGTTATATTATTAACTTGCTATTAATTAAAATAAAAATAATCAAATATATATTGTTTTACTTTAAAATTAATTTTAATCAAAATCAATTTTAATAAATTATTATTATTCAAAACTGATTTCGTAAAGTTTCATGTAAGCATTATGATACTGATGAATTGACTTCTCTCTTCTATACACTTCATCTTATGCTATATTTGGAGGGGAGGAAAAATCAAAGAAAAATATATAAATAATGATATATTTTAAATTAGAGAGAGAGAGCTAGATTTTTAGAAACACAAAAAAATATTTTTTTTATATTTTTAAATTCAAATTTCAAAATTTTCTCTCTTATCTTATTACTTCAGAATTTCAAAATAGATCCATTCGAGTGATGTTGCCTCGCAACAACAAAAAAAAATGCAAAGGGAAAGAAAGGATGAATAAATGAAGAGAGATGTTGAAGAATTTTTTTTAAAAAGTTTGAAAGAAATAAGTGGCAAATAAAAGTGTTAGAGAAGGTAGAGGAGAGGACTAAGACTCCTTACTTTTGATTAATCTATTTTTTTTATAATATCATCTTACTTATTACATCTAGAGTGATGATATTTTGACACTCAAATATTTTTTTTTTTTTTATCTTTTTCTTCTTATCGTATCATATTACTTATTATACTTATATTTTTTTTCTTTTTTTTTCTCTCTCACTAGGTGTCTATTAGCATTTGGATGTCAAAATATTTTTTTTTTTACATTTATATTAGACTTGTCACTTTTTTTTTTTTTATCTATTTCTCTTATTGGGTGTAGATTGGCACATGAGTGTCCATGAATCATTTTATTAGAAGAATTTTAAGCACACCCTTCTTGATAAAACTTTGGTTACAAGTTTGGATCAATGTTTTAAAAAATGGTTTGTGACCTCAATTGTAGCCATAACATTAAAGTTTTTTTTTTTTTTATCGGGACGATCATACGACTTCATTTTCACAGCCTGGTTCCGATTTTGGATATTTTTGCTTAAAATTGATTACATTTGACATAGTTTCTGCACATAAAAAGAGAAAACAACAAATCAAACAAAGACCAAATATTTTGGTAGGAAACAAAATTAAGGATAGATGGTACCTGTGAAATAACTCCCAACACACCGAGTGATACTTTGGTTGCATTAAGATCTTCATGTCGTTCATTGAGGCTCTCAACCTTAGCATAACCATCTTCATGACCTGCAGGCCTAACAATCCTAAGCCCCACAACATAATCATGGACAGCACTTCCCTTCCCCCGCAAAGTGCTTCCATGTGCACCAGTTCCCATTAGCCCTCCAATTGTCACACCCCACCAATATGGTGCATATGGCAAGGCCAACCCTACCTTTGCAGCCTCATTGATAAACTGTTGCAGAGTCACACCACTCTCCACAGTCATTGTATTTGCTTCTACATCAACCTTCACAATTTTGTTGAGATATTTGGTGCTAATTAGCATCCCATTTTCGCCATCTGGGCACACCAGCTTGGGGATGCTATGGGAATAACGGGTAGCTATTTTCATTTTGGTTTTGTTTCTGGTTGCTGATGCAACAACAGACACAAGCTCTTGCTCAGTGGTGGGGTATAACACTTGAGCAGCTTTGCAAATGCTTCGATCAGGGAAGGAACCATAGGAGTTTGTGATAGTACAAGTTGTGTTCTCTGAAGTCGTGCACTTGATTGGATCCTCTGGAGGAGTAGAGAACACCACAGAGAGTAAAAGAAAGACAAGAGTAGTTGATTCGAAGGCTTTGTTTGACATCCTTTTCAAGCACAAACATGCCATATGGTTGAACTAATTATGTGTTTTTGTGATCTTTAAGCCATATATTTATATTTACTATGTTAGGTTTCAAGTGTATGAAGTCGTTCTTTTTTATTAAGGATAAGAAGTATAGAACAAGGTTGACATTTAGTACAGCAATTTCGAAAGTAAGCCTCATCTTAGGGCTCGAGGGTACAGAGCATGAGAAAGAGAAGGATAGAAAGAAAAAACAAAAGAGAAAAAAATACGGTAAGTAGTGTAATGAAAAGAAATAGAATTAATATTAAAAAATAGAAATGGATGTATGAATATAATTATTATATGCTTTTCGGTGTCATGGTGTAGTTGCACATTACTTTATACAAATATAATTTTTAGTGTTAAAGTTGAATTTTCGCAAAAATGCTGTCTAGTATATTGTAAAAGTGAGGAGAAATTAATTAATAAAATATCAGTTTTATATTAATTAAAAATCTAAACCTTTTATTACAGTTTTCTTTACGGAAAACACTCACTGTATTTATTTTATGTTACAAAAAAAATTAATTTTAACAAAATTAAATTCCTACTTTCCCTCACTGGGAGGATTTTTTTTGTTATTTTGTGTGATATTTAAAAAATTCAGTATTTTTATCTTGTATTTTTTCATTAATATTTTTCCTTGCACATGCAATAAGTATTATTATTATTATAACCGTCACAACTATTATTCTCACCAGCAAGAACCTACAACAAATTGATAGAGAGCGAGATAAGAGACCCGGGAGAGGAAGATATACTGAATAGTGAGATGAGAGATAGAGGAGAATAAGAAAGATTTTTAAGAAAAAGCCGAGGCGAGGGAAGTTTTCATTTTAAGAAAGATTTATCGCCACATCTATGGCTGCTTATGAAATTTGAGTTTGTTTTTTTTTTTTTTTTTTGGTGTACCAAATTTGAAGATGTGATCTAGGAATTTCTTATATTTTATTTTTATCGAATTTGCCGTTCAGGTCATTCCTTGGTCTTCATTTAGTTGCATTTTTTTCCCTTTCATTATTATTTTAATAATATATGCTGAAATTTCAAGTTGTGACAGCTTATTGATTGAAGAAAACTGCTAGTCGTACGAGCAATGTCAACTCTATTAGAGCCTTCACAACAATCTTGCCAAGTCTGGTGTTAATGCTCAACAGCAACTTGTAGCTTCTTTTGTCTTTGTTTATTTAATTTTCTCACTAATATAAAAATGTCAAACACAAAGGATCCGTAATCAAACTACCATCCTACAGATATATGTTAACGAATACTCTTATTATAGGGTGGCATACTAAGACTTATAGCTTGTGCATCGAAAACAATTGCTTAATAAAGTAGTGATCGAGTAAACACGATTAAATATAAGTCTTCTTTGCTAATTTGTCATTAATCTAATATTATCAGTCGATCTCACTAGAATATTGGTGTACTGCGCAAATGTAAAATCTGGCTCAGTAGAATATTGATGTACTACAAGCAATCACGAAATAATAAATTAATAAGTTAATACGCATAAAAAAAAGTTAATAACGCACTTTTGTGGGGGTGGTAAACCACAGAAAGTGCTAAAGATAGAGAGAGTTATAACTTATATAACACACTTTGTGAAGGTTTTTTCGCCAGTAAATGTTTTTTATTTTATTTTCTGGCAAAATTACCATCCAGCACTTAGATTAGAACCGCTAGAATCGGTTTTCAGAGCTTGTAGTCCTGCTGGTGAGTATTTCTAAACGTAAGAAATGTATTTTGTGGCAAAAAAAATGCATATTTGACCGTCACAAATTACCATTTTTTTGTAGTGGATATAAATAAATGATATTTTTAAAAAATTAAGATTAAAAGAAATCAATAAGAAAAATGGGTAAGCTTGGGAACCAAAAATAGGTAGGCTAGGATCATCGTCTAATGTAATTTTATTCAATTATGAATTCTTTCTAATTATGCAATTCACTTTGTGGACTTGTTCTCTCATATATGCGCACTATATTCCTTTAGGTTAGGCACTGTATATAATATGACATGTCTAGTAAATATCAATCAATGATAATGGTATTTATTTAATTTCTACCACATTAAATTAAAATTTAATGGTGTTTGTACCCAGCACGCCATGCATTATTAATTTATTAATATTACCGCCTCGCAAGGTAATGTCTTCATGGTCCCCAAGCTTTGTGCATGCACGAATGCATCAAGTTTTGATAGTAGTTGGGATATCTAGAAAAGTAAATCAAACGACAATTTATTTCCTACAACTTAGCTAATAGGTACTCCTAAGTTTTATTTCTTTTATAAGAAAAAATAAGTGATTTCACAATTATTAAAAAAAATTAATTAACTTTATTAAATTATATATCATTTTCAATTGAAAAAATAAACTCTTTTTCTAAATTAATTACCTTCAATTAGAATTTGATATTAAACACAAATCACCTATTAAATGAAAGATATTTTGAAAATAATTTTATTAGGAGTGTGTTTGATAAAGAGGGAAGAAAAGGAATAAAAGTGTGAGGAATAAAAAGAGACTAAAGAGAGTGAAAAGTAAGTGTAAAGTGAAGTTGTTTGATTGAGATGAAAAAAAGTGTAAAAGATATGAAAGATTTAAATTAAATTTGGAGGTAAGTAATAAAAGGAAAAAATAAATAAAATAAAGATGGAGTAAATGTCCATTTTATCCAATTAAGGTACAACAAATTTTTTTTTTAATTAATTAAACGCTATTAGTCAACTATGTAAATTGCATAATCAATTATGCAACTTCATCTGAGACCACCAAAAAGCAAAGTCTGAGAATTAATGACTACTTAATCAACTATATTTTAAGCATAATTAATTATGTTGTTAACCTAAAACCAACTCGACTAAATTTAAACAATACAATGGATACATAATCAATTATGCTAATATCATAATCAATTATGTAGGCAACTTGATAGTCACGGGGGTGTTGAGAGGATCAATATTGACAAGTAGGGGCGAGAATAGGCCAGATCGGCCTACAAGGACATATGACCTGGCCTACATAAAGTTTGACTTGAACTGACCTATTTAATTAAAAGATTAGACTCAGACTTTTTTAAAAACCTATTAAATTAAATAAATCAGGCTTAGGCTTATTAAAAAGCCTAATAGGCCGGCCTATATATATATATATATATATATATATATATATATATATATATATATTATTTTTTGGGTACAATTAATTATTTTTTTGAAACTAGTAGATTTTGATTACGCATTATTGCTCTATAACTTTCATCCCTATAATCAAGTAAGACTTTAATTATAATTTAGGTGTGAGTCATGTGCCCCTTTATACTCCTCATTATTTTTATTGGTTTTCCTTTTCCTTTCCTATTACGTTCCTATTCCAGGAATATTAATGTGAAAAAGGCTTTTAAAAAGGCTATCAGGTCAGGCCAGACTTTTAAAAAGGTCAGACCCGAGCCAAAATAAAAGTCTTTGATAGGCTATAGATCAGGCTCAGGCCTCAAAAATTCATCGTAGGCTAAGCTGAGGCCTTTTAAAGCTTGGCCTGACCTGACCTATTCTCACCCCTATTAACAAGTGAAAAGCCGGTCTCTTGTGCCCCTCCCTCTCACACCCACAAAACATCCTGACCCCACCCCTTTCACCTCGATTCAGTTGAATTCACTTTTAACATAAATTAATCTCTTCAAATCAAACACTACCTAAGACAAAAGTAGTTGAATTTTGCTTATATTTGAGAACAAAAAACAAACTTTTTTTGCTTATAAAAGAGAGCAAAGAGAGAAGAGTTACTTAAATATAAAAAAATATAACTAATTTTGCATTATTTAATATTATCATTTCTAAAACATCTTTCATTTAATTTCATTTTTATATTTTCAATGATTATTTCTTATTCATGATATTAAGTTTCAGCGAATGACATTTTAGAAATAACCTTATTTTTTACTTGAGATTTATAAAATTAAATAATGTTAACCAAGTTTCTTAATTAGTGTAAAATTAATTATTTTTGCTTTTATATGAATTTAGATGGAGTAAAATTGAAGTTGCAAAGTCCCAAAATAAAAAGGATATATTCTATGAAATGTTGGTGTTAAGAGTGGGGGATGTAGATCAAGTTCATGGTAAGCGCATTTGAAACCTAATCTAACTTATAAATAGATTAAGATTTTTCTAAAATTATGTCTCATTTGAGGTGATTTTTAGTTGCAATTTAAAAAAAAATAAAAATAACAAGTTTTTCAGTTTTTAAAATTTATTTTTGGTTTTTTCACTAATTTTTAGTTTTAAAATAAACTCTTTTAAAAGTTTTCAATCCTATTAAAATTAGTTTAATGATATTTTTGTGTGATGGTGAAGATGATGACGACAATAATAACAACAGTGATGCCAATGTTAATGGCGGGTGGTGATGATAGTTGTGATTGACAATGATAATGGTGATATTGGTTGTGATGGTTGTAGTGTCAGTGATGGTGAAAATGATAGTGATGTTGGTGGTATCAACAATAGTGGTAACAATAACAAAATGGGTCATTTTCAAATGTAGGGTAACTGTGCTTTTTTAAAACTAAAAATCAAATTTTAAGATCTTTTTTTTTAGTTTAAAAAATGAATGTAAAAGTATTTTAAAATTAAATTAAAAATTATTTGAACTCTATCTTTATCAAACAATGTTTTGTTTTGAAAATTACATGTGAAAACCAAAAATAAAAAACTTATAACCACCCTAAACAAGTCTTATGTATTTAGTTAAAATTTCATACTTTAAGCTATGCGTTGTTGTTGTAATTATTATTATTATTATTATTATTTTAAAAAAACTTTTTGACTCATTTAAAAATATAAAAGATCAAACTAAATATAATCTAAATCATAAATATCTAAAAGTGCATTTTAATCTGAAATGTATTTTTCATTATGTCAACAAAGTGTAACATTATAATATATAATGAAAATACATTTTTGTTTATCATAATACTTAACAAAATGCATTTCCATTATGTATTTATGTTGGACAAGAATTGTGTTTCCATTATTTTTGTTTTCAATGCAAACACATTTATGTTAGGAATATTTAAAAAAAAATGTAAAACAAAACACGGGGTGAAATCATACAGCGAGGTGGGAATAACAAAGCCCTTGAGCCAGATAAGGAAAGTGCCACTTTTGGTTGAAAAGCATTGCTTTTGGGCTTCCTAAGTTGGTTGTTCATAAAACTCTTTCAGTTGGTCCAGAAATGTTTACCCTTGTTGGTATATAGCAGAGCCTCAGACCCAGAATTTTTTTGTTTTCTTTAGTATTGTAAAAGTTTGATTTTGATTCCTTATTAATTTAATTGTGTAATTTTAATTGATTTAAAAACTTGACTTCTAATATTTAATGGAAACATTAATGTAGCAGTGTAAGAAAAGTGTCACACTAAATTTTTGTTGCATATTTGATATCAAGTTAACAAATGAATAAAATTTGCACAATCAAATAATAAGAGAAACAAATTCATGAATAAAAGGGAACCAAAATGGATTTTGACGTAAGAAAATTAAAATTGCAATTTAAGAATAAAAAATAAATGAATAAATCAAAGAAACGGACACACTTGGTCAATGGTTAAGTAATGTTGAGCGTGATACAACTTCAACTGTTTTTTTTTTCAAACTACTTTTGGCCTCTTATATTTAATTTGCCATCATTTTTTTCTACCTCTATTTGTTTTTTATTATACTCCCTATGTCCTTATTTATATGAGATAGTTAATAATTTTTTTGTCCCTTATTACAAGATTTTATTTCATTTTTCTTGTACATTAATTATTTTTTGACTAAAATTTTATTATTTATTTTAATCTATAATTAAATACTACTTTGAATTGTCACTTTTTCTCTTAATGATAAATTTGAAAAATAGTCATGTTAATACTTAAGTTAACTAATTTTCTTAGTAAGTATAATTTAGTTAATTATGTCTTATAACTAAAGATAGAGGGAATATTGTTAATCATATATTTCTCACCTTCTCGAACATATTACCGTGATCCATTAAAAAAATGCAACTATGCATTGCGTAGTTTTTTTTATATCGGCCGAAAAAAGATGAATGTTAATAACAGGTTAAGGTATAAGCTATACCAAAACCGAACAAATCCTACAAGATAAAAAAAAAAAAAAAAAAAAACTGTCTTAACAAGCTACAGAGACAGTTTAATAAAATGCAACTATGCATTGCCTAGTTGTTACTTGTTTGCATGATTTTTCTTGGTTTTGCCATTTATATAATACGAAAAAGAGTGTCAGAATGTAAATTTTGGGAATCAATTGTATTTGCAGTGAAGAATATATAAAGATCTTATTTCGTATAAAAACTGCTTTGGCTGGTTCAATGAGAAGATTATTCGCTGAGGCACTTCTGAATTAGTTCAAGACTATCAAAATTAATAAATAAGCAACGTAAGTAAGTAACGACTTGGTTTTAATTGCTTTTAAAAAATCACTTTTCTTTAAATTAAAAATCTTTTTAAGCTGTAAAAATAGATAGTCATTTCATTAAAAGCAATTCATAATTTATTCCAAAATAACACATAGGCCCTTATATTAATATGTGCCTGCCCCACTTAGCCTTAATCCTCTGCCTATAGGCCAGTTATTATACATGGACCATACTAAAGCTTCAAGATTGTTGGTCCATATTTGGTGTATCATTAGTATGATGTTTAGAATTATAATCTTTCTTCTTAGTCCACTAGTTCATCTTAATTTGTTTAGTTGAGTTATGTACATCAAAGTTATTAGTACTACTTGAATCGAATATATCTAATCAAACCATCATTGGCTCAACCAAATTGATTTGGGTGCAAAATTTAGATGAAAAAAATAGGCGAAAACTTCATTAAAAACCCAAACAAGTCAACCAAATTACAAGCTGGAGAAATACCGAGTCACTTACAAAGAAGTACATAGATTTCTCTCCAAAAAGTTTAATTACTCTTGTTAGTTAGCCCACTTTGTTCTCCAAAAAGTGAATAATTAAATGCATGCTTGAATTTAAGTTTATAAACTTAAGTTCAAATTTGCAAACTGAGTTTGTAGAAGTAGTCTAAATTTTATTTTTATAAAACTGACCTTACTTTTCAAACTGAGTTTGAAGTACTCGACAGAAAATTCAAACATAACCTTAATGGAGAGTTGTATTTTTGCAAATAAATTTTTATGTACATTAATTCTGCATGCTTAGAAAAGAACTGGTTTCATGCAAAACTTTTATTTTGTGTGACAACAGAATGTGCAATATTAGATATAGCCTATAAGTTCCTTCTAGCACGCACCTAATAACACTAGTGTTCAGTAGGATGGGACCCCAAACAGCTCATAATTCCAAGATACCTCTGATTATGAGTTTCAGTGAAGAAAAGGTTGTCCAGCTGGAGTCCTGTGTAAAAATGCAATAAGCTGTTCAGAGCATATCCACTAGTAAAAAACCCTGTGGTTGTTAACTCTTGTTTTAAAACTTCTGTAGTTTGAAATTTTTTAGTAACTTATAGTAATTCTTTTAAAAAATTAAAATAACTATAAAAAAAAATCTTATATTTTTCTAAAATAAGTCTCACATTACTTTCTGATGGTTTAAAACCGTTTCTTTATGTAACAAAAACAAACTAACAATTATTCTTACCATTATAAACTGCTAGAGATGCTCTTACAAGTCTCTGCAAAACAGAACAAAACGTTTATCACTACATACAGAAGAAGAGTTTGGGAAAAAAAGATACCGTGGTTTAAAACTACAGAACATAAGCCACAGTTCATGATCTCTTCTCAATAAATGCCCAAGCGTATCTACTTTTATCCTTTTTATGCTGCAGGCCAAGTAGCAACCTGAAAAAGTTGCATGGCCAAGAGCAAATAATAGTGTAAAAAAAAACTGAGCAAATTATTCTTTGTTGATATCCTTGAGCAATTTGTTAGCGTTGATCTCCTCCACATGCAGGAAAGTTCTATTGTCTACATATACTTAATTATCTTCACTAATTATAATGAAATCATATTTTAACCATAGTTTCAAAATGTAGATAAATGTTGAAAATGTACGGGAAAGAGGAGTTCGAATAAAATTGTTTCGCTTTCACATTTCAGAATTGACATGTACCACTGCACATTGCACAAGTACGTAACGTAATATACAGAAACATCAATTATAGTCATGCGGGGTTATAAAGGTCAAAGAATATGACATGACCAAGAGTTAAGTATTTGCTAATTATGAACTATATATATATATACCCATTACTATATGATTTGCTCTTGCTAGCAATGTTTAATTTATCCATTTGATTAAAATTGATCAATGAAAGGAAAAAAAAAAAGTTGTACATTTTGCTAACAAAAGGCAATCGCTAAAATACGAAAAATTACATGTTATTGTGACAGGACAGTCCATTAAAAGCTATTTCAGATGGTCTTGGCAATTCTTTCAACATCAACACAACATCCCAAGTGAGGTAGGCCACCACATAGGGCTCACTTTTTATCTTGGCATCTTAAGAAAAGTATGAAAAACGAATGATAAACGAACACATTAAATTGTTCTGAGTTTCCTAGCAAGAAAAAGTACTTGCTTGCTTCTCTGGTTCCTAACATCAGATTCAGGTCGCCCGGGGGTAATTAAATAACTTTCTTTTGGGAGGGTGAGAAAGGGTTAAACTAAAATTAACTCTAACATCACAAAAAGCCCAAATAAAAATCAAATATGAAGTGAATTATGGCCATGGCCTAATGGGTCCGGTCATGTTTCTTCTCATTAAAGTGTGCAACAAATCATCTCAACCACCTCCTAAGGTCACCTGTTGAAGAAGGAGAAACCTGACCCCCACCAATACTCTCAGTGCAGCAAGAAGAGTAATTTGATTGTTGTTCTAACCCCCCAAAGTGTGATCCACTCACACTCTTGAAGCTTGGACTCCTTAAACTATGTCCATAGTTTCCATAACTCACTCCCACACCATAAGGGTCAGGAGCTGGAAAAGAAAGCCTTTTCTTGGCTGATCCAACCCTGTCCCTCTCTGGTGTGGATGGCCTCTGCCTTGGCGCGCTTTGTGACCGAATTCGAGCCTTTGCAGACTCGGTTGCCGCCATGTAATTAGGCAATGTAGCAGTAGCACCACCATTACTAGTTCCAGTTCCAACAACCCTCCCATTTTGGTACAAATTTCCTGCGTAGTGGTAATTAGACCTCAAGCTTGGTGTTTGGGAGGTGTGGTAGCTTCTGTCGTCTCTAATGCAACGTGGACTCGCGGACCGGACTTGGATGGGCCTCGATTTGGCAGGAGAAGGGGTGGCAGGGGACTGGTGAAGGGAGGATCCATTTTGGTGAGATCTATGGAGTGGGGAAGCAATGGAATGCCTTTGTGGTTGGTGATGGTTTGGGTTGTATTGATAATTTGGATGTGATCTTCTGTAATTGGTTCCTAGATATGAATAAGGCTGAGATGTGTCAATTTCCACAGTCTTAATGTGGTCTCTTTGATCAGTTGAAGCCCTTCCTCTATTCTCCCATGGCTTTGTGGCCATCCACCGATCTAGCCATTTTGGTCTCTCTTCCAACTCATCTTCATTTCCAATTGATGATGTCCTACCATTCCTCCAAATCTATTATGCATCACAATCAATTAACCAAACCAAGTCAAGGAAATTAATTCAATTTCAAAGATCAATTAAACACACTTCAGTCAATTATCAAACCAAGTCAAGGAAATTAATTCAATTTCAAAGAATCAATAAATACACTTCACATTTCACAATCAATTACCACACCAAGTCAAGGAAATTAATTCCATTTCAAGAATCAATAAAAATACACTTCAAAATCAATTGACAAAACCAAGTCAAGGAAATGAATTCAATTTCAGGAAATCAGTAAAACACTTAAAGAGGATCAAAACCTGTTGGGAAAAGGCTTGGGATAAGGTCTTGTCCCTCTTCATTGCAGCAGCTTCCTTCCTCTGCATCAACATGGCCTTCACTTCTTCAACTGTGTGATGCCTTTCATCCCAGTCATCTGTAATGCTGCTTCCCTCTCTTGACTACAAAAGCAAACACAACAAACAATTCAAACCAACAAAGAAAATAACACCCCCCCCCCCCCCCCCCCCCCCTTTCCCCAACTGTTGCTTGATTAAGAATATGAGAATGAGGACTGTTCCTTTGTTTTTTTGCAAACAAAAAGTACTTTTTTCCTTTCCTGGTAACAGCTGATCCTTAAAGCAAGAAAAAGTACACAAAATTTGATCAATGATCACTAATGCTGGTTTAAACAAGTAGGCTCTCACACTTACTATTGATTTCCTATCTGAAATGTCCTGAAGATACCGCGAGTCCCAAACACTAGCAGTGTCACTGAAAGTGGATTTTCTACTACCTTCAAGTGAAGACCTTATGCGTTGGTCAAGAACCCTTGCTTGAACTCTAACCAAAGCCTGCATGCACCTAAGGGTCATCTTTGCCTGCTTCCTAACATTGTGACCCCTAACCAAAGCTTGCAACTTCACCAAACCCTTTAGTGCACGAAGTGCTCTTCTAGCCTTCAAGCAAAAAAATAACAAAACGAAACAAATCCATTCATATTAATTAACATTAGTAGGTGCTTCTCATTTTCACTTAAGAACTTAACATTTTTATAATTCAGATCTGTTCAGGGCACTTACAAGATACCCTCTAAAAGCAGTTTGGATCACAACAGCAGCATAATGCTCCCTGGCATGGCTAGCAGGTTTGGACAACCTTGCCACCTCCACCGCCGCCTGAGCGGTGGCCATGGCGGCTTCTGCGGTGGCCACCGCCACCGCAACTGCATGCTTCTGATCCTGGTCTGTCCTTGAACCACCACCACTTGCTGCCACATCATGCTTCAACTTTTGTTGAGTGTTGTTGTTGTTGTTCCCTCCTTCATGACTCATGTGAGTCTTCCTGAAAATCCATCTTCTCTTTTCCCTCTTCTACAAAATTAAGAAAACAAAGAGTGTGTGCTCATTCTAATTAATTCTCATGATCTAAGAAAACAAGACTAAATTGATCTGCAAAGAAAGAAAACATAGAAAACACACACACACACACACCTTTTCTTCGTCTTCTTCTTGATCACAGTCTTCTCTTCTTCTGCCACTCCTTTTGTCACTGTCTTTGGTGGGAGATCTGAATGCCCTTTTGACAGCAGTTAACCATGAACTACCACTTCCCTTCTTCCCCATGTAAATCTATCTCAGCGGCATTTACAGCTTCAACCTCAACCGCTAAAAACAGCCCCTCAGAAAGAACCAGAAAAAATTATAACCATAATTTTTGTGTTAAAAGACAGAACAGAACAGAAGAGAGTTTCAACTTTCAAGTTCAACCTCCTTTGTCTCGGGGAAATAGACACAAGGAAAAACAAGAAGAAACTTATGTTATGGAGCTCTGGTTCAGTCTTTCTTGTTGTTATTTGAACACAAGTACACACAACAAAACAGTTGAGCAATGCTACAGTGAACTTGTCCTCCTCCTCCTCCTCCTCCTGGCTCTGTCGTGAGTGAAATATCTGAGTCACTCCTCATGTAAAATCCTTTGGCAAAATTTAACGTAACGCACTCTTAGATACACCAGCATTCACTAACTGTTCATTTAATTTCGATATTAGGTTCCATATCTAGTAACGTAATATATATGAAATTGTTTTTTATATTTTCATATTAGGCTGGATATCTTGTAACGTATGACGTTGTTTTTGACCAAACGTACCATAAAATAAAATAAGAAAAGATTATGTTGAGTGCATACGTGCATATCTCTCAATGTACATAAATAAGAAAATGACTCATTTCAATAGTTGAAATAGTATCAGAGATTATCTTAAAGTGTGTTTATATAATAAGTATTGGATTCCTGTAGAAAGTGAATCCTTAAAAAAAAATCATGATTCATTTCTTTTGGTTCTGTCATGAATATATTTAACTCATTGAATTAAATATTAATTTTATTTATGAAATTGTAATGTTGTAAACTCAAAAGATTTTTTACATATGACAGAGATGAAACACATATCATGAACGGACTATTATAAGACTACTTATAGATGTGTAATTCTAAAACTTTGGCTTTAAAATATCTAGTTCTCAATGTAAGAAATGTATGAAATTGAAACACAATTCGCATTTCATGAACGTATTTATGAGTTAGAACTAAATTTTAAATTCTAAAAATTGACTGACAGTTCATTTAATTCTGATATTAGGCTGGATAAGGGAGTAACCGGTAACGTATGAAATTGTTTTGACCAAGCTCGTACCATAGAATAAAATAAAATAGTGAACAAAAAATCATCTTCAAGATTATGTTCAGTTCCACATGGTTTATATATTAAGTATGTACCCAAATTGAATTATTTAAGCGGCAGTCAGAGACAGCCTGTGTGAGAGGGGCAGCATATATATAGAATATTAATAATCTAAATGGGCAAAGCTTATGGATTTTTGTGGCATGGATGGACAACAGTGGCGGTGTCAGAAGCTACCTTAAGCTTTTAATGTTAATGAATAATAATAATTGAAAGTAGTAGAATTGATGCAATGTTATATGTAAGGGAACTTAGGGAAGGATATAAAGCAAGTTGAGGGTGGCCAAGAGAGAAGCCAAAAGTGGCTTTTTCTATAATGGAATCAGAAAAAGTCACTATTTCCTTTTGGGGATAAATTATCTTTTAAAATAAAATACTATAGTATAAGGTGGAAGTGGGGGAAAGGAAACTGAACTACACTCTCATGGTGTCACGTGCTGTGAGCAGGTCGAGACATATCATCTGAGTGAAGGACCACGGTGGACTCTCATACTTAGGAACATGCAGCATGCATCATGTGGCTTTACTTGGTAAAAAAATTATTAATTGCATCTTTTGCAGCAAAACCAGATGACACAAATATCAATGAAACTATTGTCTTAATCCTCAACTAAGCTTCAAGGTGTCCTCTTCTACCTCATGGTTCAACTGCACCAAGTACTCACCCACCCAAAGACTGGTCAAACTGTTCTAGATTCTCTACATCATGGTACTCAATTCAAGAGTCGTTTGTTTTAAAATATTAATTTACTATATTTAAAAATAAAGTTTTAATAAATATTTAGAACCAACATTACTTTAATCGGAATGAATCTGTACTTAAGTAAGTTCTTCAACAAAAATCTTGGATTCATATCTGATCAATGAAAAATGTTATTGAAAAAGAAAACTTATTAAAAATCATCTATTAAATTTTTCAAACAGAAATTAATCATAATATATTATAATATTGTAAAAAAGTTAAAAGAATTTATATTATCTAAATACTAAAATAAAGCAACTTTCAAATAAAAAACATTGGTGATTAAGTCTCATTTAAATCAATTTTATTAATTTTAAAAATATTTTTATTTTTTAACTTATTATAAAATTAATTTATGTTAAAGAAATTCAAAGAGACAACAATTACAACACTGTATAAATTGTTTTTCCTACCTGCAAGGGATTCCAGTGGTATGTAAGCATGCAGTTACTTACTTTGTTTTTTTATGAGGTGCCCGTCCTTTAAGCATCTTGTGAGGCAGAGCAAGGAACAATCAAAATTCTATTGCTTTCGGGGGAGGGGAGTTACTTGTCAAGCATTTAAGGCTGGACAAAATAGTTTCCTATCTACGAAGGAAGATGCTTCCATCATAAAAGATATAAGCAAAAGATAAAAAAAAAAACACGTTCTGAACTTGGTTACGGGTGGAATTAGATTTCTCACCTTCATAATAATTTGTATATCATTTATATTTATATTGAGTATTTAAATATATATATATATATATATATATATATATATATATATATATATATTTAAATACTATTTGTAATAAAATATAATGTTATAACTTAAAAAATCAGTGCTTAGTCAAATCTTGTCATAGAAAGTATTCTTTATCGTAAGCGATACAATATTTATATTAAGCATCCTTTATCTCGCATGATAAAAAAATAACAAGTTCTGAAATCGGTTTATGAGGAATTGATTTTTCAACGTAAAAATGAAAAATAGAATAAAACGAAGGTGAGAAATTTGTTGGGGGAATCGATTTCTTAAGATTTATATCATTTGTGTAAATAATTTTTGGGTTATATCATTTGATTATTTTTTAATTTTTTTTGTATTACTGGTGTGAAAAATTCCTTCTTGCTGTGTCAGTTCCCTTCACAGTTACCCACCATGAAGGGTTTGGAAACCTTCATGTGAAGTCCAAGGTGAAATGTTACTGGGCCTTGCTAACTGAACTTACCAGTGCAATATCGGGCCTTAAAGGCAACACTACTTCTTCTATTGCTTAAGGCTTCAGAATGATTTTTGGAGAAAAAGAAAAAGAAAAAGGGACTCTCAGCTTTATCGACCTTAAAACAGAGGAATATTTGAAGAAAAATAATGCTTTAACACGACTTGTACTATTGATAAGTAAAGTTAATTACTTATTACTTTTAACAAAAAATTGAAACTCTTAATAAAGACAATATTTAATTCTCACTTACTCTCTTTCATTTTCATCCTTAAAACTTAAACTATTTTCTTAAAAGAAAATTTTGGAACGGTAGCATGTAGGAATGCCCATAAGTTGGTATGAATTGATTTTTAGGAGGAAAAAGATCCAAAATAATTAAAATATAGTATTAATTTAGGTTGTTATAAATTTAGTTTCATTCAATTTCATTTAAGATTCCTAATGTGGGTATTAAATAAATTTGTTTACATTGTCTACCAGATTTATTAATCTATTTAAATCCTAAATCTATTGGGAAATAAGTATATATTCCTAATTAAGAACTTTAATTTCTTAGGTGAAATTGAAAAGAAATCAACATTAAGACTGAAAATCCCTAATGATATGAATGGTCCACTGACTATTCATGATCTAAAGGATTATAGGATTAATGTCTCATGGCAGATCCGCGAAGCAAATCTCCTTTCACTATGTAGATTAAGAAAATTCTCCTAGAAATGATCAAGTCTTAAGAAGCAATAAATATAGAGAGAAATAAATCAAATTTCAATAAAGAATAATCCAATTTATAGATTCATAAACTACATTGAAATTTCTGTCAAAAAAAAAAAACTACATTGAAATTCATTTAGAAAGAGAATATAAACAAAAATAAAACAGAAAAAAGATAACAGAAGAATGTAAACTCCACGAATACTTAAAAGAAATATGAGCTTCCACCCTGTATTCTTCACATATTCACAAAAGCTCCAAGAAAATATCCAAGACATTTTTTTGTTAAATCCTTTTATATATGGGATACATGCTCAACATAGAGGAAAAAAAAAAGGCTTGGCGCCTTCTTGTTTGAAAAAATTACAACTCTTGTGTGTTTTTTCGGTTGTTCTTTTGACCTTCGAATCTAGTTTATTTTATTGCCACTGTGTCATTTGGCCTTAAATGATGCATTTGATCACGTTTCCTTGATTTATTTGAACTTCAGTTTCTCTCTTTAATTATCTAAAATTAAATAGGTAGATAGAAAAAATAAGTAAAACTTCGAATTAAAATTTCTATTAAATCCTATAGAAAATTAAACTAAATTAATACTGAGTGACTGAAATCCATAAATATTAATATGGAAAATAGACAACCAAGGAGATTATCAATTAATCTACATAATCATTAAGAGCTTTGGTTAAGTTAGAATAAATTCGTACCCGTTGATCCATGCATGTGTTCGGTTGTTTATAATAAGAAAATTTGATTTGAAAATAAGTAAAAGATTCTACTTCCTCTGGTATTTTTTATAAGAAGTTTCAGTATTTTTTTTTACCTGACACTTGTTTCTTATAAAAAAAACCAGAGAAAGTAATTTTTTAATAAATAAAAGTAATATTAGTTGAGGACTAAAAAGCTTAAGACAAAAAAGCATTAAATTCAATAGAATCCTGTGGTGGCCTTCACCCAGAAAAGTGATAGATTGAAGCATCAATTCAGTCATCTAAAGGCAAATTTGGCAACATGGCACACTATATATTGCTGGAAGAAATTTCATCCATTAACTAAAATTCAAAATTGGTCAAGAAAAGTGATGCCAATCACCCCATCCTCATATTAATAATAGTATGCTTAAAAAAGCATTCGAAAGGTACCAACAACTATTGACACCACATATGATAGCTCCATTGGATTCCATATACGTTTGCAGTTGTTCAGAGAGTAAAAGACACTTAATTGATGCAAAAGAAGAATAATCTTTATCTATAACAAAAAGAATGTAACGTGACAGCGAAACATGAATGGTAAAAACATGATTATATGTGAAAAAGAGAGAGAAACAATAAACGTTATGTTTTACTTTTGGACTAATCCTATCTTTTGCAAAAACAAAAAAAAAAAAATCAATCATGAATGACAATAGAAAAAATAAAATGCTTGCTAGCCTATTGAGCCATCCAAGCTCAATTTTGTCTTCCTATTTGACTGGCCAATGGAAAGTTCAAAAGATATAAAATGATCTTTTGAACCCCATCTGCTGAAATACTATAAACAAAGGACTATGTCATTGGATGCTCCCATCACCCAAGACATAATAATCTTTGGTTGAATTACTCTAAAAGGTAGAATCCAAAGCTCAAATAGTTAGATTCTACCCAATGCTGAATACATGAATGAGTATGATCTTCACCTACTTCTACAACCTACTTTAAAAAAATTAAATAATAATAAAGCCTAATTTCCTAAAACAAACATGTATGATGATGATGACTTTTTGAGTTTTGTCATGATGAAAAATGAGAATGGGGTTAAGGTCGGTTAGGGGCGCAAAGCTTTATCTAACAAATTCCTTATACTTTGAATTCAGCTTTTGATGTGGTTAATTAGCCTTGCAAGTTCTGTGACCTTGTAGATGTGGAAGTTTGTTCAGAAGCTGCTTGAGAGGCTTGTGAAGTAGTACCAACCACTGTTGCTGCCACACTTGCTGATGTTGTTGTAGTTGTAGTTGTGGTTGCAATTCCTGTTACTGAAAGTGTCACATTTTAGCCATCAATGCCACATTTATAACAGGATAGCTCAAGAGCAAAAACTAACAATGCCAACAAGAAATAGTAATAACTTCTTGCATTAGACTTATCACCTGCACTAGTAGTTGGCACTGTCACTGAAGAAGGATATGACAATATCCCAGTGCTGGAGCCATAATGCTGAGGCAAAAATGGAAACTGTGCCATTTGGGGGTACTGAACCCCAAAACCAGGAGCCTGAATACTCTGTGCATATTGACCATAAAAGGGGTAGATATTGTGGATCAACCCAACTTCCCCAGAAGCTCCAGCAGAAGGGTAGTAAGGTGAAAACTGCTGAACTCCATAGACATTATAATAACTCTGCAATAGTTTTACACACAAGAGAAAAATAGTTTATACAATAAGAATGAAGGAAAATAAATAATTAATGTAGTTGTTGCTTGTAAAGACTTTATTACATTAACACCTACCGTAGGATACAAGGTGTCTTGTGAATATCCAGAATATCTGTCAGTAGATAAAATGGACATCAGAGAAAAGGACAGAAAATGGGAAGGCAAAAAAAAATGACAGAAAAAGGACCATATCCTCATAACACTTTAATGTTACCTGTAAGCTGAATAAGGAAATGTGTATTGCCTAGGGGGTTGATGGAAAAATGTAGATGAAGAACCATGATAAGCAGGTGGTGATGCCACTAGTCCAGGTGGAGGCCTGAACCGTCCTGCACCTACAATGTGAGTTTGCATTTCAATTCCTTTTTTCTCTTACAACACAAAATCATTTTTGTTTTACTTTCACTAAATAACCAACCCTTAAAGGTGGTACCTTCTTGCCTAGGATGAGTTAAATCTATTAAGAATGAAATATAACTAAAAGAAACTCATCAAAATGGAAAAAGTATTGTAATAAAAAGGAAAAAACAAATTAGATAAAGGAGAATGTAAGGAATGAGACCATGCTGAAAAGTTGGTGGTCGGTTCTTGCTTGCACCAAGAGAAGCAAGGTTGCAGTTAGCCCTCCTACCATCAATAACTGGAGATGGATTCTGACATGCTCTCATGGCTGACTCAGGATCCTTAAATGTGACCTTGGAAAACAACAATTCACAGACTCATTCTTTAAGATAATGCAAGTACAACCATAAATGGAATAATGATAAACAAGCAAATAGTATAAACTATGCAAAGATGTGAGTTAGAAACACAAAATGATGAAGAAGGAAAATGGACTTACAAAGCCATAACCCTTGGATCTCCCAGTGTTCTTATCTGTGATGACAACAGCCTCTAAGATCTCTCCAAACTGCTCAAAATACCTCCTCATTGTGTCCCTCTGAGTCTCCCAAGCCAATCCTCCAACAAAGATTTTGGTGAAAGTTGTGTCATTATATTGGTCAGGGTTGTTACCACCCACCATCTGGGTTTGCCTTTGTTGAGACATTAAAGAAGTGGTACTCTATCAAATACTAGAACTTCCCAACAGAAGTAAGCAACCCCCAAAAATCCCAAATACAAAACAAAATAAAAATAAAAATAAAAAACAAAACACAAAATCCAAAGACAAATATGAGAGTGTGAGAGAGTGGGGGAAAAAGAAACGGTTAATAAAGGCTGGAAAAGAAGCTGTGTTTGCTCTTCTAAAAACCCATCAATGAAAACACTCGTGCACTCATGATTCTGTTCGTGCTACTCCTTCTTACTTTAAGGAATGGTTTTTGTTTTCTTTCTTCTTCTGTTTTTCTAAGGCTATAATTGCTACTTTTCTGCATGCACAACAGCAACAAACTCCTCAGATTCCACAACACTACTTGACAGAAAAAACACCATTTACTGTCGAAGGAGTGAAACGAAAAAAAAACTCTCTTACAAGAAAAAACATTTATATGCCAATGAAAACTTAGTTGCTTGCTTGTTGGGGTGTGGAGAAGAAGAGAGAGTATAATAATAATAAAAATAAGGAGACAAAAAAGCTGCTAGTGGGTGCCCACAACACAAGTAGGGTGCATAGGCTGTCTCCAATTAATGAAATGTCAAAAACCAAAAGACCAACCTTTCTCGTTGTAACCCACTTACTCTTCTTCTTCTACATCTATACCAAACACAAGAAAAAATAATAATATAATATGTTTGTGGTGAGGTGGATCGAGTCAAGCCATTTTGGTCTCTATTCGACCTCATCTCATCTTCATTCACAATCACAAATTGATTGGCTCCAACCTGTCCTCCAAATCCATGACATTGTTGTGCAGCATTCAACGGCCAATCTAATTAACCTTAGAATCTCAGAAATTAAATAGTACTACTAAATAAAAAAGATGCCACGAAAACAAAGTGAACAAACACACAAAAAACCTGAGATCAATCAATTAGTATTTTCGTACTAATTTGTCTTGCTTGATGGATGGTTAATTGAGTACTAGTAATTTCTCTGCTGCAAGTGTTGTCATCAATGTTCTTTTAGCTATAACTATTGGTTTCTGAAAATCACATTTGAAACATGAAACTAAACACGTTATTTGTCCAATTGATTTCTGATTTCTCTGATCAGATAGAGAAAAGGAACATGAATTATGTTCCTTAAGTTGGTCATGGTCCTCTCTTCTGAAATGCAAGGGAAAATTAGAACAATGAGACTATTTACAGCTATCATGTTGTAATATAAAGTAATAAAATAGTGTCCATAAAGAGGGAGAGACTGTGGAGTCTAAAGGGGTAAAGGCTACACAAAGAACTCCATTATTAACTGAGTTTGATCAACGGAAAGAAAAAGGAGAGGGAGAGAAAGGGGCATGGAATATTGGTGTGGTCTCAGGTTCTCCCATTCTTCTCAGAATCTGAATGTTCTGTTACGTGCTTTGAGCCTTAAATTTTTCAACTTTACCGGATAGGGTATACGGAATGTTTTGGAACCGAACCACCTTTGTTTCTGGTTTTTGGACAGTTACTAGAATAATGGATCATTATTACATGAGGGATTTTTGTGAATGGTGTTGTGAAAGAGAAGTGCGTTGTTGTTCGTTCAAAGGGGTGTTGTGTGTTACTGAAACGTTGTACTTGCGTGCAACAATTCAGAGCTGGGAAGACGAGGATTGAAAAAGAGAGGAAGCAAAAGCCAACTGTGTCTTCTGTCTGCAAAATTTATGACAGAGACGAGAGAACGAGCAAGGAACAACGAATAAACTAAATTTTAACTTGCGTAATTGTATTACTAATTGTTAGATTGTTTAAAAAATATTGTATTAATTATAACAATGTTGTATACTATATAATAATAAATTTTGATTTTTTGCCATAGAGTCTTGATATTGATTAAGGAAGTAATGAAAAAATATGTATACGAAAATCATAGAAAATATTTATAAAAAAATTATGGATAATATAATTTTGTATGTTTTGATAAAAATATTTATTTTTTAATTCCTTTTGTCATAAATTTTTTATACAATTTTTAGCTTTTTAGAAATATGGAAAAAAAGTGTGAAATAAAATATTTTATATAATGGAGAGAGATAAAATAAAATAAAAAAGTAAGTGGGTAGAGTTATTATAAAAATTTATTGTACGAATAGCATTACTTTATTAATTAAAAAATAAATATAAAATTATATACTATAACATATCTAATTGCATTAATTGATATTAGATGTTAAAATTTGTAAAATTTATATTATCATGCTTTATTATAAAAATAAATTTATTAATTAAATTTATTACTTTTTTATCATGATTTTGAATTCCAAATCAATTTTATCGGTGGCCTTAAACACGATCGAGTTGGGCAACCATTCAGAGTTGCATTTTTAAAGAGATGCCATTTTTTTTATTAAGTGTTTATAAATATTTTATACAATTAAAATTGTTTAAAAATTTATTGAAATAAAATAATCGTCAATTATTTTTTTAGGACAAAAAATTACTAATAATTAGTCAATTAACGAGTGATATTTTCACTTCTTAACAAAAATTTATCCAAAATTCGGAGAAAATGGATTAACAATCTATGCAAAACGTTGAATGTAATTATCAAGTTTTATCATATTGAGTTTTTAAACACATTCAATTATTTTCCTAATAATGTATGACTTATAAAATAATATTAATTATTCTTGTTACTATTGCATCCACTAAAAAAAGTTTTTTCAAATTTAAATTGTGTTATTTGCAACTTATTATATCATAAGATAGATTAAATAGTTTTATTTTGAAAAATCTTGATAATTATCAATAAATTATTAATGATCTCGCAACAAAATAAAAAAAGACAATATTCAAGTAATTTTGAGGGCAATTTTTTTTTATTTGTCCGTAACACCAAAAATTACTAAAAATAATTAAGTTGATAGAAAACTTCATATAATTTTTTTATATAACATAAAAATTACTTCAACTCAATTAATTTTAGACTCAAAATCAACATAAGGCCAAATACGTAAGTATCTAGTTAAAATCATATTAACTGCTATTAGTGTTTAATTTAAATGATTTAACATAAATTCACACACGCACTAACATATTGCGTTTTGGTTGGACATTGGCTGGGCGTGCATCAAACCTGAAGCAATATTTGCTAATACTTATTTCTACGTTATTTAAGAAAACTGACATGATACGCAGATGCTAAGAAGAAGAAGAAAAATTGAGGGTACTTGAATTCGTTAAGGCTATATTTGAAAATCAAGTTGGAGGAACAGAGCAGATCTGAAATGGTTTCATTGGTTCACGTGGTGGGAGCAAGTCTAAGAATACATTGAGTGGTTGATGGAGTGAGGAGAAAAGAACCCTCCACTTAGACTCAAGCCAGCAACTGCAGAACCATGTGCATGCATAGACATAGACATAGAGTACTAGTTCACTTTTATGTTAGCAGCATCATATGCTGCTTCAACCAATACAGTTATTGTCCTAATTTCCTACTCTAACTGTGTCCTAGATTCTAATGGAACCACCACTTATTATTTTTGTTTTGACCATTTTGTGTGTTTTCTTCCCCTCGGGAAACTCGCAAGAGAACATGCAAATTGAGTGCATCGTATTATTAAAGCTGTAGTTTGTAGGTGCATTGTAGATTGTCAAACTAGCAAGTGATAATAATAATAAAAAAAGTATTGAGCGAAAATGTTAAGGTTATATTCATTTTTTGAATTTTAGTATATAAGTCTATTAAGATTGTAATATACTGATATTTTTTTTATCACCCTAATTAGGACTATTAGGACTTTTAGTCGGAACTTTAAGATATTCTACAAGTTTTAATTTTTTTAGTTAGTTACATGCTAATATTTTTTGGTCTAGAATTTAATTTCACTTAAATTTCATTAACTATTTTATCTTTCAAGGATATATTATGTAAAAATCTCATGTTTTCTTTCACAGCATGTTACCAACGATCTATACTCGTTGGTAGATTGTAATATACTCATTGGGAATATTTGATATCAAATCAGAATAATATGATTAAAAAAAAAAAGAAGAGTAAATACGTCTTTTAACTATACACTCAAACAAAATAAATCCAACTTGAAAGGACCTCATTTCACTTCGTAAAGAGCAGTGGAGAGCCACGAAACAAAATACTGTTGATGTACAGTAACAGACACGAATGAGGCTTTTAAAAATCAACACGAGTAAAAGTGAAAGGAGGGCACTGAAAACCCAGTTAAAGACAGTGGATTATAAGTATATAGAGCCATGTGGCTATCGAATTATGAAAGAAGCGTGTATAATGGTTGTCGATAGTAACTGTTTGGGTAGTTCGTTGTCTGGTTACTTGTTTAGTCATTAGGCTATAATGGTTTTCATGAGAGTAATTAAATTGTCAGGTTAGATCTTCAAGTGGTCATTGGACACAAACTAAATTCTAATCAATAAGAAATTCTTTATGATGACGAGTGATAATCCTTTATATTACTACTATTATTTTCTTAACATCTTTTTAGATAAAATATGTTGTTATTCATTTTAATTACTTGATTTTGTCTTGTTATTTACATCCAATTTACATCCACCCAGTAAATTTTAGTCTCTCATTTCTTATTTCTTTGACTTCTCTCTACATATGACTCTAGCTAACTTTGGTGTGGTTTTTAAGAATGAATCATGTTATGAACTATTCGGAGAGAAAATTAGTGAGCTGGGTAACTCCCAAATAGTATTTGTGTTTGGGAAAGTGTGGGGTTATATGGTTTCTTGTTTATTTTATGGCTAAAACTTTTTGTACCCAAAAATTTCTGTCTAACACCTTTCAACAAGAATAATCTAAGATGTATTTGTACATTTTGAATTATTCTTTCCGTTTGAAAGGAGAGGTTGACAAAAAAAATAATTGAAATGTAGGAAAAAAAACACCCTTAATTTGGAGTTTGTATTTGAATGGTTGTAGCACATTCAAGTAGACTTTATATGTTAAATTAAAATTTGTAAATTTAAATTTGGGTGAAATGTAAGTTTGCAAACACAACCTAAATCTTGTTTTTTGATAACTGCTAAATAATTGTATTTTGATAATAAAAAATTAGTTAAATATTGACCTGAAATTAATTATTTAACAGTTATTTGTGATTAAAAGGTAGAAAATTAATTAAATTGAATATTTGGTTGCAGATATAAAAATTAGAGGTATAACAAGCAAAAAGGACAAAAAAATTGGAGAAAAGAAGAAAATTTGAAGAAGGCCCAACCCAATACGGGCGCTCAGCGCGCGTCACAGGCTAAGCGGGCGAAGAAGTACACGCGCTAAGCGCGCCTACGAAGGCCCAAAGTCCACTTCAGCAACTATAAATAGAGAGTCAGTCCAAAGGACAGAGATATACCACCACAGAACCCCTCTCCTAGGGGTTTCATTTACTCCCTTTCTTTCATCCCTTCTCGTTGTAAAGCCCTCATGACCATGAGTGGCTAATCCCCTAACTAGGACCTGGCAGGCCTAAAAAGTCAATGATGTATGGAGCATTTCAAGAGTTATCAATAAAAAAAGGATTTCCCTCCAGGTTCTTTTATTTATTTATCGTTCTTTCTTTTTACATCCTGTATCTCAGGAACTTACTTTCTGTTAGGGTTTAGTCCACTCGGGAGAGGGTAAAGCCTAATTAGGGGTAAAGAATGAATACTTGAATCTGTTTTAAGGGTTAGGCCACTCGGGAGAGGATAACGCTTAATAGAACACTAAAAGGAAGAAATTATCGGATTATCTTTTAAAGGGTTTTCCTTCCAGGTTCTTTTATCTGCTTTTCTTTCTTATTTATTCTGCATCTCAGACTTTATTTTCTGTTAGTCTTTAGGCCACTCGGGAGAAGGTAAAGCCTAATTAGGGATAAGGAATAAATGCGTGAATCGGTTTTAAGGGTTAGGCCACTCGGGAGAGGGTAATGCTTAACAGAACAATAAAAGAAAGAAATCATTGGGTTAGCATGACCTAATGTCCCAATGTCCATGCTTTAGCAAACATCTAGAATGTAATCTTAATGCATCTTAGTTATTGAGTCTTCGCAAAGGAAGTAATTAAGGTAGGCTTGTCATCGTGAGGCATCAGGGGCAAGTAGATAGATAGATGTGGGGCAGAATTAGTTCACTGGTATTGATAACAGACAAATCATGAATCCATATATCTAGGCTGATTAGACTTGTTAGGTTTTAGCAATTTTATTATATAGATTTTATTCCCTATTTTTATTGTTGGCTTTTCTTAGAAGTAGTTATTCATTATTTTACTGTTGGGTTTTATTAGGCCTAAGTAATTAGGCTTAGTAGATTTAGACTTTATTCTTCCTTTATTTGAATTTCGTAGAAGTAGTTATCTTTATCATATCGCAATTTAAATATTTTATCTTCTATTTTGATCTTTCAATCTTTTATCTTTTTCTTTTATCTTCGAATTTTATCTTTAAATATCTTATCTTTTCTTTTATCTTCTAATTTTATCTTATCTTTTCTTTACCTTATCTTCTATCTTTCTTTATCTTTTATTTTAAATTCTTATCTCTTGCTTTTAAATTGGGTTTGCATTTACAAACAAAGTCCCTATGAATTCGACACTCAGACTTTCGAGAACTTTACTACTTGTAACGATTTGGTACATTTGCTAACGAGTTAACACTTTTACAAATTTTAACGTGTAAACATATTTTTGAGGGTAACTAAACACATTGGAAAACTAAGTTTGTTTTCCAAAAATATGTTCAATACTCAGAAATACTTTTTGAAAGGTTAATTGAATGAAGGATCTTCGACCTATTCCGTTGTGTAATGTTCTTTACAAAATCCTCTCAAAGTTCCTTGTGAATCGCCTCCGGAAGGTTATTGCGAAATGCATAGCCTAAGAGTAGTCAGCGTTTATTGAAGGAAGGTCCATTTATGATAATGTGCTGATTGCTAACGAGATTATCCACCATATGAAGTGCAAAGAGAGAGGCAAGCATGGAGAAGTTGTTTTAAAGATTGACATATCTAAAGCATATGAACATGTTGATTGGAGGTTTTTAAAGGAAATTATGTTGAAGATGGGATTTGATGCCAAGTGGGTCAAATGGGTTATGCTATGTGTGTGCACAGTTCAGTATTATGTTCTTATCAACAATGAACTGTTAGAAACCATTATTCTAGGCCGTTGTTTACAGCAAAGCAATCCCCTTTCGCCGTTCCTTCATATTCTGTGTGTGGAAGGGTTATCTTCCTTGGTGAAGAATGTATGACTTCAATCTTGCTTTGTTGGGGAAACAAGATTGGAAGCTTGTCACAACCCATATACTCTAGTTGCTAGAATCTTCAAAGCTAGATATGGAAGATATGAACCTTGGCTGAGATCTGTAGATGGTGTTCATTCCTTTACTGTGGCCATTTGTAACAAGGCAAGTTAATTTTGTTGCACACTTGCTTGCAAGGAGCGCAATAGATAATGCTAGGCTCAAAGTTTTCTATTTTGTATCTATCAATCTATCTTGAATGAAATGCTTTAGTTTTGTTTTTGTAAAAAAAAAAAAGGTAATTTTTGTTCCTCCCTCCCTAAATAAGCCACCACTAGCAACTTGAGTCATAATGCACCATGGCTAGTGTTGAGTATCCGTGACTTCATGGTTCCTTTGATGTTGCTCTCTAGTCTCTTCATTTTTGGTAGCTGGGTTCAGGGTATTGTTTTGGAACCTGCAGATTTGCATGGGATTATTATTACGCCATTGCTATGTCCACTCTTTATTTTTGCTAGGTACACTCTCCTTCCATTTTTCTAAAATTAAATTATTTGAATAACCTTCCCCATTCAAACCTTCTTTTATCCCTTGCACACCCTTTTTTCATAGTAACAACAAATTTCCTTCTCTTTCATCACACTCCCTTCACCCCTTTCAATCTCTTGCTCTAGTCACCCTTTGTTCCAACCTCACTCAATCTCTTGCTTCAACATTGGGATTTTTTTTTCATCCTTCAAACTTGAAGTTGATGCAGCTGAACGCCTCTTAAAGTCATCCTGATTGAAGGACTAATACCTATTATATGTTTTTCTCCATTTCAATTACTTCACTATTGTACAATTTTTCTTTAATGAAATTTTTAATGGTCCTAGTATTCTGCTTGTATTTTTTTTATGTTTTTCTTAAAATTTCAGAACATAAAACAATATTTTGAAACATATTTTCTGGAGTACAATTTTATTTTTTAACATTCCTAAAAGGTATTTTCCAAAATAGAAAACATTATTTCAAAAATTACTTTCTAGAATGTTAAAAACAAAACATTTTTCTGGAAATTACATTCCAAAATAATGATTTTGTATTAATGTTATGGGTATAAAGCATACATATGATAATAAAAGTTAGAAAAAGTTAAATGGAAGTGTACTTAGAAACCAACGAAGTGGATATAGCAAAAGCCTTATTATTATGGATCTACCCACTTTCTAAATCCGGCCTGCTCAGCAAGTATCTTTCTCTTACTTTGTCATCGTTATTGCTAAATAAACTTCCTCTCTTCACTTTCTACACTCATGTTTTTCTTTTTATTTAATTTTATTTCAAAAATACCCTGATCTTCTTCAATTCCATTAATCATATTTGTCACACACACAAACAAAGTGTTTCTCAAAGTATCTACCCACTTTACATGTGTTGTTTCTCTTCTCTTCTCATACAAGAGCCTAATCGGAAATCTCCAATTCATCTCCTCTTCAATTTTGGCTTGAAAATTTGAAAGAGTGCGTGGGGGAAGGCTTGCCAGTCGGAAGTTTCTTAGCAATGGATAAACCTATGCATGGAAAGAAAAGGCCAATTTTGCAGTTCAAGCTTCTGGAAAAATTTAAGGTGGGGAGAAAGCTGATTTTGCAATTCATTGCTATTTTTTATTGGATTTTTACTAAATGTTTGAGTTTCTCAATGATGATTCTTACTTGAGTGTTAAAAAAGTACTTGTTAATTAAATTTATTAAAAACCATATTGATAAAAGGGCGTGTGCATATATGACTGGTACGACTGTGAGAAGAGGGAGTGTGCCCATGAATGATATAATAAAACTATAAAGGGAGTTGAAGAAGATAAAAGGTAAGTTTGGAATAAAGGTAAATCAAAACGAAAAGGGGGTTGTAGAAAGTAACTTGGGAAGTTTATTTAGCATTTACCTTTTGTCATTTGATTAAATGGGCTTCTGCTGCATGTCTTGTGGAGGACATGTGTTGGTCCAAATTGATTTGTACTACAGTTTGCGGACTTAATTAAGCTTAATATGATCGAGCCAAAATAAAAATTGCAGCAATAAATTGTTAGCTTAATATAAAATTCAATGAAATTACCTTTTTTTTATTTGTTGACAACATTTTTTAAAAACCCATTTATACACACACACACATATGCATATAAACAAATTACCATTTTTATTTTCTGTTTTATTTTTCATCAAAATTAGTAGAAAATAATTCAGTGTTCATCTTTACTAAACATAAAAGTTTAGCATTAATGTTACGTTTGTTTCATTTGTTTGTATGTTTAATTTGCTTATATTATTGCTGGCATAAAATAAATTGTTAAATTTTATTTGTCAATGAAAATTAATAAATAAAAAAATATCGCCACATCGTAGAATAGCATCTTTCTTATTACAGCACAAAAAAAAAACACAGATAACTAAGTATTTTATTCTCTTGTTATAAAATATTATTTTTGAAATTATATTCCCATATAAAACCAAAATATGTGAAATTATTTTGTTTTATTTTATTTTAAATGCGTAATATGTATGACGTTATGTTGCTTTTTCATTTTGGAGATATAATTAGATATGATGTTTGATTATTCTTAAATTAAAATTGAATATTTATAAGAAAAAGTATAAAAGGTTTAGTCATTGCCATTTTAAATCAATTTCTTTTTTAATTATCATGAAAATCTCATCTCAAGTGTGTTTTTTCTGAACAAATCCGCAAACTGGTTTAGCACATTTAACTTTAGGCTCGATACCATGTTTTAGGATATTTCCTAATAATAATAATTTTGATAACGACTCTATTTTTATTAAAAATAGAAAATAAAAATTTATTTCACAGTCCATATGATCTAGTTTCGACAATAATGGCAACGTGCAAATTAATATCTAATTAGATATTTTTCGTGTACTATCAAGATAATATAACAAGACTAGAAGAAAAACATTTATATGTATTTGATTTATATGTTTGTTTTATTAATGATTAAAAAATGTTTTTGTTTTATTATATTCTTGTCAATCTCAAATAATATGTAGAGAATAAAATAGAGAGAAGTAATCATTTTTCCTTAAACTTAAACAACATTTTATTTGTATATGCTGTTTTCAAAAACGACAAAATTAAACATCAAATAATAAGGATGGTAATTGAATTTTCATTTAGTTAATACATCTAAAAAATATTGGTCGGTGATAGAGAGGAGTTATTTCTTAAATATGTATAATTTTTTTTTATATAAAAAAAAGAAGCTTAATTACGTCTAAATTTGAGGAAGAATATTTACTCGTGAAAGTTTAAAAGGATGAATACGTGTATAATATTTTGATACACCTTGTCCCATGCCTACACATATACATTATAATAATGTAACAAAAAAAATACATTATATAAGATATTTAGAAAATTTAAAATTATATTACTTATACTATTATAAAAATTAATGAGTTCACACTTAATAGACTATCACGGTTCATATATTTCTCATATCAAAATTACAAATCTTTTTCTTAAGAGCTCAAAATTATGAATCCTATTGTCTTAATTTTCTCATGTAACATCTTTATAGTCTCAAAAAAAAAAAAAACACATCTTTATGGTCTCATCTTTATCTCTCATTCCAAGTATTCTATTATTCTTCAACCTAACCTACTGTATATTTTTAATTAATGCTCTTTAATTTGTTGGTTTTTCGTAGTAAATTTTAATATTAAATGTAGTAATTTGTTTTACTGTTTTAGTTTTAAAATTTTTATATACTTTTAATTTTTTATTTAATCTAAAGATAATAATTAATATAGCAATATTATGTTAGTTTAGGTGAATTTAAATTTCCATTAAAAATGGTGAATTTGAATTTGTTGAGTAAAATTTTAATTTTCTTTTGAATTTTGAATTTAAAATTTGAATTCAATACCATTTTTTATTGCTGAATGAATATTGAAATCAAGACCTATGAATATAAAATAAGTATAATAGAAAAAGAAGAATTTATTGAAAATTAATTCTGAACATAATTAATACATACTTTACTGAAAATAAATACTTCTTTTGTCTCAAAATAATTGTCAGATTATTTTATAAAGATAAAAAAAATTAATAAAAAAATAAAAGAGAATAATAATTTTATAAAATTTATTTATTTATAAATTTTATTACTCGTCATTAATATTATAAAAATATAATAAAAATAATAAATATTACATTATAAAAATACAATTATAACGAAACGGGGCGAGTAACTTATATGATCGGATAAAAACAAGTACTAGTACTAAGTAATAATTAATATTCTTCTTTCAACATATGTATGTGATGAAGATTTTTCTTATTTTCTATGAAAAAGTAAAAATAAATATGAGATAAGCTGTTAGAGCCGCAGACCATTTAATATCTATACGGCAATTAATGGATAATTATGTCATCATGACATCAGTTCGATTAATTATTAACTAATACGCGTACAGGACTTGGGACTACATGAATAATTCTCCAAGTTATTATTATAAATATTAATTGAAATTAATGGCAGATTAGTTATATGCTTTCTTTTAAATCTGTTTTTTCAAAGACAAAGATAAAGACATTTCAATTGTAGAAGCAAGAAAATATCCTTTCCAAATTAGCAACGGAAAAAATGTGACCGAAACCCTGAAAGTGGACGATAGACATGAACCATGGTTATATAATAATAATAATAATAATATTATTATTATAGTGATAAACAAATTTATTCTTAATTTAAACAGAATTAAATTAGTGAATTACTTTAATTTAGACTAAATGTAGGAAAAAGATTAAAGACTATTTGTCAATTAAGATTTAAGAGTAGTAAAACGAATTGAATTATATTAGATTTTATAAGATTTGAATTTGACTAACTTGTGTGTGCGTGTTTTTTATGCTGATAACTTTGTGTGTGTAATGAATTTATACTGCTTTTGCTAAAAAAATCTTATAGTACATTATAATACGTAAAATAATATTATTATCATTATATAATTTTTATTTATTTAAATATGTCAACCTATTAAATTTACAATTTTTTAATGATTTAAAATTTTTATTGTTTAATTATTGGATTTATTTGGATAAATACCTTAATTTGGGACAAATCCTTCACCTAATTTTTGTCCTTATGTTTTAATAAATAAGTTAATTAAGTTCTCATTTAATAAGGTTTTATCACTTGAAAATTTATATTATACATTTGATAACAAAAATTATCAGAAAAAGTAAAAATTCATTTATTTTATTGTGTTATACTAATAAGCATATTGAAATAAGTTTAAAAAATTATGAAAATCACAAAATTAATATTTTATAAACTCACATAAATTTTCCATAAATTCTTTCAAACTCTCCTTTGTATTCATATTTGTATGAAAAACTTTACTTACCATAATAATTTTATCTAGGTTAAACATGATTACTGTGTACTAATAACATAATAATAAGAAAAAAATATTATAATTGTGTTTGATAGAGAAAAGAAAAATATTATAAATACAAATAAAATAAAAATAAAGTGAAAAGTAAAAGTGTTTGATTAAGAAAAATAAAGAAAAAAATGCGAAAAGAAATATGATTTATGAAAATAGACCAGGAATGATACAATATTAAACCCTACCATTTTTTAAATCATTTCATTTTTCACTTCTTTCTACCAAATATTTATATAATAGTAGACATATACAATTATATACACCCAATTCCAGTGGTGATTGGAAAGATACGTGTAGATGGAAAATGACCCACAAACAAGAGAAAAAGACACGGCGAAATGATCAGGAATTTTTTTTTCTAAATTATTAAATGGAATAAATTTTAAATAAATACCTAAAAAGAAATAAATCATAAAATATTCTATGACTTTTATGTTTATAGTAAATTATTTAAAAAAATTGTTTTTTCTTTTTTTTTCCTACTAAAATGATAAAAAAATTTACGACTTCTTAAGAATTTTTTTATATGACTTTGAAGTCTAAATCATAATCATAAATAATTTTATTTAAATTAATATTTTATTTTTTTAGTTTTATTTAATATTTTTTATAATATATTTTTATATATTTTTCTAATTATAATACATTTTAACGAGTTGGATTTTAAAGTTATACATATATCACCAACTTCATTTTATTAGTATTTCATTTATAAAAAATATATTTAATAAAAAAATTAAATAAAACTAAAAAAATATTAATTTAAATATAAATATATGACTTTGTATATTATTTTTAGTTTTATTTAATATTTTATATATTATCTTTTTATATTTTTTAATATTTTCGATATTTTTTTATTTAATATATTTTCTATAAATGAAACACTAATAAAATTAAGCTTGACTATATATACGATTTTACGGTTGAACTTGTTGGAATATAACACAATTAAATTAAGAAAAAAATTTAATATAAAAAAATATAAAAAATATTAAACAAAATAATATATAAAATATCAAATAAAATAATATATAAAATATTAAATAAAACTAA
>NC_038243.2:4327086-4337731 GCF_000004515.6 Glycine max | reverse complement strand
CATTTTAAATTTATTTATTTAAAGTAACCATGCTAATGCACGACCACTTTAACAATCGACATTATGTAGCGTAGCCCTTTTGTATATATAATAATAACAAATTGTTAAATCAAAAAGTTTTTTGCTTGAAGGTAACATTATATTCAATTACTAAAACGTGCAGGGTTCAAATGAATTAATGTGGTATTGCATGACTAATTTATCATAATCCTGAGGATCAGATGACGTGCGCGCCATACAAGTGCATAATATTGGTGAGTCCCACGACCAAGATCGAATCTAAAATCATTACGTTTTGTTTGTTGTTTATGACATATATAATTTATAATAACAAGATTCAGGGTTCAAAATTCATTAAATAAATATAATTATAATAAATTATATTTACAATAAACTAAATTATCATTTATCTAAACATTCAAAAGGCTATCTTAATGCTCTTTAAGTTCTCATTTCAACTATTCATTAATTATACATGATAAATAATACAAATACAACCATAAATGAAATATTTTTTTGCAGACAAAAAAAAAAACAAGTACAAACATAATTAATTTTCTAGAATAGTTAGTATTTTTTTAAAAGGCAAAAGGTAATCTGAAATTGGTATTATAAAACATTTTTTTTTTCATTCTCTAAAATAATAAATATTTTAAAGTAAAAGTAGTGCGTTTTACTTTGCCATAAAACGTCCCTTTCATAAAAGGATATGGTAATGATCTTTTTTAGTAAAATTTTATACCCACAACTTTTCCTACAATTATTTTTATGACTATGAATGGCATGAGAGAGAGAGAGAAGTGTGAGATATAAAGTGTATAATGTAATGAGACTAATTTTTTCTTTTATAAAAAAAGTGTGTGTAAATATAATATGTTCAAATAATTTTTTTAATTCATGTTTGTTTGTCCTTATAAAGTTTTTTTTATTTCTCACAAATTATATTTGTTTTATTTTTTTCCATGAAACACTTTAGATAAAATTTTAAATATTGAAAAAAGTATCATCTAAAATGTTATAAAGACGGAAACTAAAATAAACATAATTTTTAAAGACTAAAAATAAAAAAAAAAATTACACGGAAAAAAAATTAAAAGGCCAAATTACAATGACTAAAAATTGTATTTAACCCAATATAATATAACTGTTTTTATGAGAATAATATAACTTTTATGATTAAACCTTCCAATTATAATATTTTCTGGATGATGAGATCAAATTCAGACTATTGTCAATCATTGTTACCTTTGAAATTGTACAACTCATGTGCCATTCAAACCCAAGACCTAGACTTTTTAGTCATTTGTTATCATAAGCATGGATATCAATTTTGAAAAAAAAAATAAAACGCTAACGAATATTTTTTTTTAATTAACACACATTTTTAATTTTTTTTAATTGATAAACTTTTTAATTTTTGTTATGGGGTATAATTTTTTTACATAGTTAACTAATCATAAATTGTCATATAATTAAAATGGGTAATTCTTGTAATGGTTACTTTGAGAGTTAATTAATAGTTGAAATATTTTTTGTTAATTACTAGTTGACAATATAATTAAATATATTTAAACTAACATTTATCTTAATTAAAATGTTTTATTATATATTTATATTTATTAATATTTAATACTCATGAAATGTGGTGAGATCCATGACTCTTCATTTGATGAATTTCTTTTATAACTTTATATATAACTCTTTGATGAAGCAGTAAAAAAAACTCTGATGAAATTTAACCAAAAATTCTTACAGCATTTTCCACAACGTTCCTTTTTTTTAAAATAATTAATATTTTTTTCTTTTCTCTTTTTTTATCTCCCTCGTTGTATTTTTTTTGTAATTAAATTTGTTTTATTAAAATAATTTTTCATTGAGCAACTAATGGTTTAGAACGAAATTGCTGGAATTTATTAACAACTTGGACGGAGACACAATGGCCCAGAAGCGTGAGGTCGATATTGATTTTGTGCACAATGGCAATCAATGTTCAAAGTAAACGGGTCGCTCTTCTTTGCTATCTCTCTTATTGAAAACTTTGTCGTGGGAATCCTCCATGATCATTGAAAAGAGGAAAGAAGGAAAAAGATGGTGAACTCAGAAAGAGAGGGGAAAAAAGGATACGGCACTGATGGGTGCTGATAAAAATAAAATTTAAAAAAAAAAAAAACTGATGGATCTACCTTTTTCATGTTACAATACTTTTTAAGGCTATGCATAAGTGACAACAATGTCTAATCAGCAACCTCTAATTAATGATTGTGGAAGCCAAAGGAATCACTAGAAAATTTCTGATGATAATTAATATGAATGCATATATAAAACCTAGAATAAAAAAGAAAAAACAATCTAGCTAATTGGTGCCCCGGTTAGCAGTACTAATCAGAATGGCAAAAATTGAAACAATTAAGGAATCTCCAGCAAATCACATGGAGGATTAAAGTAGGGGAGAGAGTTGTCTCCTTCTTTGAACAGGTACCCATGTTCTCTTATTACCTGGAAGTTAGTGAAAAGAGAATAAATGTCTCAATATCAGTGTTATATGTTAACCAGCGTTTTTGGACTGAAAAAAGGTTTGACAAAAAAAAAATTTTAAAAAAAAATCAAGGAAAGGCATTAGCCTTTTCCCTTCTTTTAATCTCATCAGTATGACTTTGGGATTTGATTCGTTTGGCCTTGCATGTTTTTCAAAAAAGAAAGATGAAGGGGGCTTCTAAAGCTAAACCCCTTTCAACTCATCTAAATTAGAATTATTGAAATGTGTTTCCATTTTGATTTAGATGTTACACCTTGCCTGTACATTACCCCGTGACCCCACTTGCACCTACCGTGATTAACTCTCTTAATTTCATCCCTGGTGCCCTAATAAGTCACTTTAGCTAGTTAATTATGTTCATCTTTTGCCAATAGAACCATCTCTTTGCTTGACAGCGAAACGCACTGTAGTGTACAGGTTCCTACTGAGAGAAACACTTGAAAGCAATAAAGGTTATAGCCAACAACCATTTTGTGCCTGGAGAGCATGATGGCCTCGCAAAGACTGTGACTCTTAGGGGAGACCTATGGCCTAACCAAGCCAGAGCCAGTTGTTAATTCCAAAGTTTGTCGGCCAATCCCTCAACTCAGTTTTTTTGGCTTCTCCGTCGTTAATGTGGGTCATGGTTGTAATTGTAATGGGGCATGGGTTTCTCTACGATGATAAAAAGATGAAATGATGATTTAGACCCCTCACAAAAAAAGAGAGATGGACCTGAGGGGAGGAGGGTTAATTGAATTTTATGTTATGAGGAGGGTCTTCTTGGACTTCAATCTAGTTCTTGTCGATGGAGATCTGTTTCACGTGTTGGAGGAGGGTATATTTTTAGAGATTTTGATGTTTAAGTTAGTGTTTGGTAGAATAACAGTATATTATATGTATAAATTGTGTATACCTATTGAGGGTTGCTATGGGATATTTATAGAGGAAAAGGTAATTAACATATTAAACGATTTTTCCTCATCACTTTTTCATGTCTATATTAGCAATTAATTGCACATCACAATGAGTATCTTTCATGTGTATTGCCTAAACTTGGTGTACGTGATTGACAATGTTGGTTGCGTGGTTTTAGGAATTGATTGTCAAGTGACGGTTATTTTGAGGATCAAGATCTATGGAGGTGAATCCGGTACATGGTCAGAATGAGAGTTGAATTGATCAATTCAGTCTTATTATGATCCCGAACAAGTTATATTATATTCATTTTGTTGTTATTTATAAGATTTAATTATTTAATTTATTAAGATTAAAAAAATAATTAATTTAATTAATAATAATAAATTTATTCTATATTTATATATTTTTTTAAATATCAGTGTCATTAATATTTTTTTAAAAGTATAATTTTTATCTTGTTTAATTAGGATATTTTTAATCTAAAAATAATAATACATGAAATAATATAGATTAAGTCTTATATAAAGAAGAAAAAGTAAATTTTAAAAGTTAGATCTCATAAATAAAAATATAAATAATATTTTTTTTAAATGACATATAGAGAAATCAAACCCACACATATAAGTAAATATACACTTGGCCAATACCATTAAGCCTAATGTAGGTCTATAAGACCTAACATATTGTAAAGATTGAGAATCTTTTAATCCTATATCAACTTCCATACAAATATAAAGTATGAGATCTTATTAGTATAAGCTCATTAGTAACATATAACACAATCATAAGATTCACCTATGAGACATCTTCCACATCTTATCACATAAGAAATGTAGCCTAACATTATAATAAATAGATAATAAAAGTTTCAACTATACTCTCTAAGTTTATATTCTTAACCTCTATCTACAAACATTGAGCATAGTATCCCAGTCATATGTAATTGATTCAATTATGAAATCGTGAATAATTATTGATTCAATCGATACATGCTAACTTATTCTTTTTAAGTCACGATTTTTCTCTTCTATGTAATGAATTTTTTTTTAAAAGTAAACATGTAAATGAAAATTAACTAGATATTTTATCAATATATTTTCTACTCTCTTTTTAAAATTTGTAATGTAGAAAATGAAAATTTCAAAATATTAGAAAAACAAATATGAAAAATTATAAAATTATATATATATATATATATATATATATATATTAAAATTTGTAATGAAATCATTACATTAAAACAATGATTATAAAAAAAGTAAAAAAATAAAATTAGAGTTGATATATCATTTGAGTTTAGCTTGTGCCAACCATTAACTGAAGATTCTATTCAAATATTCCACCCTTAGATTATCTTGAACACAGGAAGTGATTTTCTTCATCTTCATTTTGTTTTCTCTGGACAAAATATAATCCATGTAGCAAAGGCAAGAGAGTAAATTTTAATTCTTTGAGCCAAAGGCAAAAAAACATAACTAAACCAACTTATGTTTTGTAATTTAGTTCAAGTAAAGTCTCTTTCTCTTATGATTGATGGTAAGAAAATTCATTCATTTTAATTTCTATTCTGGATAATTTATTGGGTTAATTAAATTTTTAGTTTCTATCTTTTTTTAAATTCAATTTTTAATCATTAAACTTCTGTTTAACTGATCAAGGTTTCTCAATTTTTTTCATTAAGATTTTTGTTTCTTAAACTTTTATTTAATTGGTCAAATTCCACAATTTTTTCCATTAAAATTTTTAGTCCTTAAATTTTTTAAAAATTCTATTTTTAATCTTTGAAATCTCATTAAATAAATAAAAAGAATAAATTTTTATTTTTATTTAAGAAATAAAAACTAAAAATTCTAAAATTTTAGGAATATTAATTAGTCAAACAAATATTTAGGAAGTAAAAATCTTAATAAAAAAATTAAAGAATCTTGATCAGTGAATAAAAATTTAGAACTAAAAATCAAAATTTAAATAAAAAAAACCTAATTAATTCCTAATTTATTAGGTATGTTACATTTTGTTTCTTTTATTTTTATTTATTCTTTTGTAGTTGGTCATTATTGTAAAATTCACTTGCCACTCTCTCCGTCATCCTTTTTCACTGAAAAGGGGAAACTTTTTTACGTCACGATGGTACTGGAACAAGTTGATTAGATTCTTCGTCTTTCTAAGCGTCTGATTAATTGAAAAAGCTTGAATAATTGGCTGTGGACGCAATTTTCTAAATAAAGCCCATCAGATAATCAATGGATTGCATTGAGTACCGTGTCCTATGATATATAGATAAGTAGGTTTTTATAGACCTTCTGGTGGTACTTTGTCGAGTAAAAGTTGATGGCAAAATACCAACCATCAATCCTAACATCAAGAGAGAGATTAATATGAGAAAAGCTAAATATAAAATAAAGCTAAAAAAAACCCAGTTTTGGTGTCTAGCTTTATGATGAAATCTTGGTGGCAACATTGTTGAAAAATGGAAATATTGCTATTCAATTTGCTTCGAGAATCTAATAAAAACGAGTTACGTTAGGAATCTAGCTTTCAAATATTGTATTTCATTTCATGAACACAATCGATGATACACAGAAACAAAGCAGGATTCATATTATTCTTTACAATAAAAAACTGCTTTGATTTGAAAGGAGTGCGGTTCGATTTAACACGCGAATCAGCCTAAGAAGCTTCGTCCTTTAGTTGATAGCTATGGATCTCTACCTTTCTTGTAACGGCCTATATGTACATATTATATGAAGAAGCGACATGCAATAGGTATGAAAAATACTGTCCTAAGAATAGACAATATATAATAAAGGTCCCCTTAATTCAACTAAATATATTTTATTTCATAATAAGTTTAAATTGTATTTTTTTTTTAATTCAAGTGTTTTCCCTCACTTTTACCCTGGAAATGACTCTTTAAACGAGAATTTGTATCTCCCTATTCATGTGATATATGGATGTCCAACCTGGAAAAAGAAAAACTTCAGTGGGAGCTTGAATGGAATCCATATCTTTAACACGTACGATTTTTGCCTTTCTGATTTGTTTATTATTTATATTGCTATTATATGTTGATTATGAAGAGACAGATTATTCGAGTTTTTTTTTCGGAAAAAAAAACCTTCTTGATCATACTGCATGGATATCATAAGGCCGAAAAACTTGTATTTTATAAAAATTTGATATATGGCTTTATCGATAAAGTAGACTGATGAATAGTCCAGTGCGATAAAGGTGATCAATTGTATTATAAACTTAAGGAAGGAGACAAAAAAAAAAACGAATTATTTCATCACAAATTGTCAATAATTCAAAAAAGAGGATTGGGTGTTTGGTACACATCTATCCATAAAATACCACACGCTTCTAGTAAGAGTATGCTAGTGTTAACAATATACCCATACAATACTAATTATCACTCATTTCCTTTTTCTTTTCCTAGCTTAGTTATTGCTTTTTTTTTCTTTCTAAAATATACAAATGATTCCTTAATTTATTTTTGGTTCTTATATCTCTTTGACCCCATCGATGGACTCCAATACGACCAATCTTCTTACTTAATCTATTTGTATATATGAACTTGTGACTATGGGATTATGTATCTCTTCAATTCCATCGATTGACTGACTGCTCTTCTTACTTGGTCTTTTCGTACTTACGGACTTGATCCTGTGGGACTATGTACTCTTTCAATCCCATTGGTTGACTCCACGACGAATGATCTTCCTACTCAATCTCTTGGTGCTTAGAGCATCTCCAACCCAAGTTTCTTATATGGATTTCTTAATCATGTTTTTATGGTCCTTACAACACTTTTTGTGGTCCCCGTAGTGCTATGTCACTCATAAGAAACTCATATAGAATTTTACTCAAATGCAAGAAATAGTAAGAAACTGCAAGAAATCCAAACATTTAAATTATTTTATTATAATCTAATTATTATTCCAATAAAATAATTAATTCATTTTTTCAATTTTTATGTATACAAATAATAAATATGAATAAATGAAGAAAATATTAAATATAAATTAAAAATAAAAAAATTACATAACATTCAAAGGAAATGTGTAACAATAAAAAAGTACATTTTTACATAATAATAGATAATTAAATACAATGACATTGAAATAAAAAACATAATGATGAAAAATAAAAAATATTACATTAAATTAATTGTTATTTTCATTTCCGAAATATTCTTAAATATGCTCAACTAAATTTGCTTGAAGTTGGCGGTGTTTTTGTTTGTCATGAAATTATGCTCTCCTCTAGAGGTATGTTGATCTGATACTAGGGTGAGCACCTAAAGATACTTCAAATGTTGAAGTGTTATTACCTACACTATTATAATCAATATTATTTTGATATGTGTCACATTCATCCTCAACAATCATGTTATGCAATATGATGCATGCATAGATAATATTTTTCATTTTACCAGCATCCCAAAAACGTGTCAGACCACGTATAATTGCGAATCAAGATTGGAGCACTCTAAATGCTCGTTCTACATCCTTTCTTGCCGATTCTTGTCATTGTGCAAATAATTTTCGTTTTTCTCCTTGTGGCATTGAGATGGTCTTCACAAACGTGGCAAAGTTTGGATAAATGTCATCCGTTAAATAGTATCCTATATTATATTAGGTTCTATTCACTGTGAACTGCACTGTGGGAGCACGTCCTGACAAAACTTCATCAAACACATTAGATCCATTTAACACAGTAATGTCATTATTTGAACCGACGGTTCCAAAAAATCCATGCCAAATCCATAAGTCTTGTGATGTCACGGCTTCAAGAATGATTGTTGGATTGCGATGATCACCTCGACAAAATTGACCTTTCCAAGCATCTGGACAATTTTTCCATTTCCAGTGCATACAATCAATGAAACCTAACATACCTGGAAATCCACGTGTCGCTCCCATTTGTAGTAGGCGTTCATTGTCTTCATTATTTGGTCTCCTCAAGTACTCATTCCCAAATATGGTGTAGATGCTTGATATAAATCGCTTCAAGCATTCCACTGCAGTTGTTTCACCAATTCAAGCGTATTCATTCACACTGTCAGCAGGTGATCCATAAGCCAATATATGAATAGCAGTTGTGCACTTCTACAATGGAGATAAGCCTTTTTGACGTAGTGCATCGACCCTCATTTGGAAGTATTCATCATGGTTGTTGAGTGCGTTTACAATTCAGAGAAACATATGTCTTCACATACGAAACCTTTTCTGGAATTGAATCTTTGTGTACACATGATTTTTTGAAAAATAGTCATTGAACAATCAATCGTGACCTTCTTCATGATTATGATGTACCACTATTCTTCTTTGGCTACACCCAGTGGTGTTGCCATGTAGTTGTTGTTGGATCTTAAGTATCAACCTAATGATTTCTTCATCGGTATTATCTTCCAATTCCTCATCTATCATTCGATCTAAAACTTCATCCAAATCGATGGTTGGATCCATTATATGGTAACCAAAGTATTTGAAATAAGAGAGAAATATTGTGTACTCAACACTATGATATTGTGTACCCCTTCGACCCTATCAGTCGACTGGAACCCTTTTCCACACACCTTTGGTCCCCTAACTTGGTCTCCTAAATCTTAAAAGTTCTAAAATGATCCCCTTATTTAATTCATGACAAGTTAATCCTTTTAAAAAAATTATTTGTTTTTTCATTTTTAGCATAATTTTGAACATTTTTTTATTGATACAGGACGTAAAATTTGTCCTATTAGATTCTTTTACATGAAAACTATAAAAATCAAGTAATGTTTGAATAAAAAAGGCACATATAAGATAAAAAATACATGAAAAATAAGTCTCATGAGCAACTGAAAACCTAAAAATTCAATTTCACATTCTTTTCTTATTATTTTCAAGACTCATTTTTCATACAATTTTAACTACGTTTATGACCTTTTTTTTTATTTCAAACATTAGTTGATTCTTTTGGCTTTCATGTTTGTGAATATTACAAGTTTCACGTCTTGAATAAATTAAAAAAGGTTCAAGATCGTGTTTGAAAAAAAAATATCAATATTTTGAAGCACTAATTTGTGATAAGTTAATTAAGTAAGGAGATTATTTTAGAATTTAAATTAAAAAACTTAGAGGACCAATTTAGAAAAAAAATAAGGTAAGGGATTATATTTTATCTTTTTTTTAAACAAAAGTTATTGCTTTTTTTTTTGTATTCGTTGAAATTAACGGTATATATTAATTATCTTATAGATTTGACTAAATTAGAGCAAGAAATTTACTTTACAAAATTAACAAATATTCAATACATTATACAGGCGTTTACGAATAATAGAATACAAAAAGAAAAAATTGAAAATTTTAAGAGAAGATTAATTTAATTATTGATATAAAAATATTATACTAATTATATATACAAGCTCAGGTTTAGAGTCATTACGGAGAGAGAGAGTTAGATGGATCTCCTCTCATGTGTTTGTTGCTTTGTAGTGTCACTAGCGGTAGAAATGCATAAATGTGTATTTGTAAAGGTATTTTGGTGTTCAAGTGAAAAAGATTTTAAACAAACACTCTAGGTAAGAGAATTAATAAACCTAATTTTGGAATTGGGAAAATCTTTTATATGTAGAGTTTTTGGGTGCGTGTTAATCACCACTATATGACATGAGCTAACTTTCGACTCCGATCCAATTGCTCTAAAAAAAAGTAGAAAAAAAGTTGGAATATTCTAAAACTTCCATGTTGGTAGCATGATATACAATGGATGCTTTCGACTTTCTATTGCGATCTATAAGAGTCTGGATATATATTTAGTGGATTTGACTCCTCTGAAATGAGGAGTTGTACTTTAGAGGATAAAGGATGCACTTACAACAGTTGATTAAGAAATTCATGACTGAAAATTAATTGAGATAAAATTAAATTGACATTTAAAAAGTTCAAAACTAATTATAATTTCAACAGCTGATTTTGTAATAAATAATTATTATTGCTCTTATTAAAGTACATTTTTCTCACTTCAAAAGAGTTAAATGTGTATTCAATAAGTTAACTCAACATGTCTTTTGGACTTTAACCTTTAGGTCTGTTTACAAAATAAGAAAAAGGACAAACACTTATAAGTTACAAGATAACTTTTTATTATTATGTATTATTTGGTAGACAATAAATCACACAGACAAAATAATGCAACATTTATTGTAATACCTTTTCTTAAATA